>NC_134358.1:361314268-361614268 GCF_048569485.1 Anomaloglossus baeobatrachus | reverse complement strand
ATTTGACTATGTCTTTGCTTGCTCCCTTTTACTACTATGTGCTTTTCTGGTATTGTGACTAGGGATGAAAAAAAAACGTCAAATCAAGCCCCGAGCTCCCAAAAAAGCACTTTAGCATATGTTCACACATTTCATTTTTTAAATTTTTCCTTTTTCGATTAGAAAGAGCTGTAATTTATACATTATATTGGTGTCTGTCTTGCACCTCTTCTTTTGGGACATATTTGACAGCACTTTAAAAGGTCAGCAAGAATGTGCCCGTTGGGATGTTGACCTTGCCATCCTACACCTCCACCAGCACCACTGCTGCTGCTCCAGTGGCCCTCTAAGGCTGTTCTCAAATCTCAGACTTCTTAGGGCTCTCAGGTGGGCCCTGTAACATACATTGGGGAGGGATGGCAGTCATTTGTAGTTTTCTGCGTCCTCTATATCATTAGTGTAAAAGTTGGAATACGTACTCCATAACACTTTACAGTGCTATTGCCAATGTGGCCATTTGGATGTTGGCCTTGCCCTCTTCCTCCTCCTCCTCCTCCTCCACCAACACCACCGGCTCCAGTGGCTCTCTATTCAAATTCTATTCAAATGATTCAGAAATGTATGTTTTATGAACAATTGAACGCCACGCTGGGACATCGAAGCTGATGTCGTTGATGATGATTGCATCTGACCAAAAGCAGGTTGGGATCAGGAGGCATCATCTCCTGCTTCCTAGACCACAGTTTGTGAAGCATGCAGCACCGTGGAAGTGGCAGTTGTTTCATTCTGGAACTCGGGCTTTATTGCACTAGCTAACACTGAGGATTTCAAAAAATTCCGCTTCCCCAGGGGGAATGGTTCAAAGACCATGTAGCACAGCATCAGAAGTTACTCCCAACAGCTTATTTTAAAAAAAAATGGTAGGATAAGCAACAGCACATAACTAGAGATGAGCGAACCGGTCCCGGTTCGGCTCGAGCTTGGTTCGGCGAACCACTCGAACCCCATAGGAAACAATGGGAGGCAATCACAAACACATAAAACACATTATAAATGTACACATACAATTAATAAACATTTCCATAACACTTACCGGTGCTCGCGATGCGTCCTGCACTCTGTCTCCCGCCGCTTTTCCATCGGTAATCGCTGGGTCCTCTCGGTAACCAGCAGTGATGCAGGATCTATCGTGACATCAAAATAGCCATGTGACCAGTCACGTGTCTATTATCTCATTGGCTACAGACTGATCACATGGCTTTGACGTCATGTCCTGTCGTAGGTCCTGTCATTGCACTCTCCGGTACATGCTGCACGTTTGTGTATCGCCGTGTATTGGCTAGATGCTCTGGCACATGGTCGACTCCCCGTTCTGCTTCACCGTTCCGTTGGGGACCGGCTGACACAGCCGGTCAATAACGGAGATCACCGTTGCCATAGCAACGCACATGTGCTAACAGCGGCACCGGGAATCACATGATCGGAGCACCGTTGCTATGGCAACCCGTCTGTCAGCGGTAACGTTACCGCTAACAGCCAGCAGCACTGATCACTCACGAAGTGAAGATTGCACGGGGAGCAGCAGCGTCTTTCTCCCATGCTGTGCTGCTCATGTAGCAGAGCTGCTTGGGCTGAAGGAGAAAGACAGAAGAGCATGGATCGTGGAAGGATAAGAGGGAGTAATAAACATAGAGTCTCTATTAAATTATTTTTTCTCTATGTGGTGTCTTTTTTAACCCTTTATTGGAGATTCTTAATGGCTGGGTCAAACTTGCCTGACATTAAGAATCTCTGGCTTAATACTAGCTAGTAAAACAAAGCTTCAGGGCTGCTGGAAGAGTTGGATACAGTGCCAGATGATGGCGCTTCTATGAGAGCGCCATTTTCTGGGGCGGCTGCGGACTGCAATTCACAGCAGACGTACCCAGAAACCTCGGGCTAACCTGTGCTGCAGATCCAATCCCCAGCTGCCTAGTTATACCCGGTTGGACACAAAAATGGGGCGAAGCCCACGTCGTTTGTTTTTTTTAAATTATTTCATGATTTTTTGTAGTTTTTTAGCAAAAAAAATAAAAAAATGCTTCCCTGGATTTTCCATTGCCAGTGAAGGTAACACCAAGCAGTGGCAGTTAGCAGCCAGTAGCTGCTTGGATAACCCTTAGCTAGCAATACAAAAAATGCAGCGGGAGCCCATATTTTTTTTTTTATTAGTTATTTAAATAACTAAACACAAAAAGGGTTTCCCTGTATTTTGATTGCTGGACATCACAGTGCTGTAAAAATAAATCTTTAAAAAAAATGACGTAGCGCTCCGCGGTATTTTTGATTCTCAGCAGATAAAGCAAACAGCTACGGGTTGCCACTGCCTGGCGTTACATTGGCTGGCAATCAAAATTCAGGGAAGCCCATTAATTTTAAAAAAATAGTTAAAAAAAAATGCCGTTGGGTCCCCCCATTTTTGATAGTCAGCTAGGGTAAAGCAGAAGGCTGTAGCCTGAAAACCACAGCTGGCAGCTTTACCGTGGTTGGGGATCCAATGTGGAGGTCACCCCAGGCTCTTTTTTTATAATTATTTTATAAATATTAATAATTACAAAAAAAAGTAGGGTCCGCCCCAAATTGAATCACCAGCCAAGGTAAAGCGGACAGCTCTGGTCTGGTATTCTCAGGGTGGGAAGGTCCATAGTTATTGGCCCTTCACAGCCTAAAAATAGTAGGCCACAGGCGCCCCAGAAGTGGCGCATACACTAGATGCGCCAATCCTGGCGCTTCACCCCACCTCATCCTGTGCCCTGGTGCAGTGGCAAACGGGGTAATAAATGGGGTTGATACTAGCTGTAAGGTCACCTGACATCAAGCCCAGCAGTTTGTAAAGTCATGGCATCTATCAGATACCCGACATCACAAACTGTCAGTACTAACAAAAAAACATAGACTAAAAAAATTTGAAAAAACACTCCCCAAAACATTCCCTCTTTCACCAATTTATTGTAAGGAAAAAAATAAGGGGGTCCCACGATGACTCTGGACCGTCTAGAATATGGGGGGACATGCTCACAGAACGTATCCCCCATTATCTAGGAGTGCAGACTCTCCATGTGAGGAGTGTGGGTGCAATGAATCTGCACCCACTCTCCCTGGGTCCACAGCAGCAGAGTCCATGTCGTAACTGTTGCTACCAAAGCTGCAATGCCCTGCTCATGAGGTAAGGGCATGCCTAATCAGGAGAACTATTCTACATTTCCAAATATTGGTATTTGCTGATATTATTGCTATTCCACCTACTATATATTGGGGATAGGATCTTGGAGATGGAATACCCCTTTAAGTCCAGTTATCCAGCTGAATGAATACTAAACAACAGAGCTCGCTATTTAGACATGTTTTTTTGTGGCGTATAACGGACTCTCATGTTTGGTAGTCGTTAAGCAGGGCAACTATAAAATCAAATCCATCCAATTGGAAATGTAGTATAGCTCTCCTGATCAACTATGTTCCTTACTTCATGAGCAGGGCATTGCAGTAGCTTACAGATGCATGGTTACCACCACTCACTGTGTCTGAACACAGGAAGCTGAGCTGACAGCCGCTCTGTGCATGCGGCATCGTCTATTGTGAAGGAGGGGGCCGCAGGGGATCAATGCTGCACAGGTACCGTGGGACACCGGGGAACACCAGGGGTGACCTGGCAGGGCCTGGGGAGTAGTTTTCTGTCGCATGTGTCATGGCACATGCAAAAGAAATCAGAGGAGTAGGGTGAATGCGGCCGGCGCGCTGCTGTGCGCGTGGCCATCTTGGATTTCCGGGAGGTGGTCGGGGGGGCTCTTTGGTGACAGTGGGGGACCGGAGGGGACCGTGGAGGAGATTTATCTCCCATCTGACATGTTTTTTCATGCCAGATGGGAGATAAATAATTTTTTACCGGCGCTGTCATTTACTGTAACGTGATCATCGGTATACGGTGTATACCGGTGATCACAAGAGCAGGGACCAGAAAAACCGGCCTGAATCATGATCTCCAGGGTCTCAGCTACCCCCTGAAACCCCGGAGATTTTCTGACGCTAGGGGGCGCTATTCACTTATTTATGCCTGCTGTTTATAAACGGCAGATCAGAATAAGGCTACATTCACACAACCGATCCGTTTTTGCAGTCCGCAAAAAACAGTCAGTTTTTTTCACGGGTGCATCCGTGTGGCATCCGTTTCTGTTACGTATACGGTCCGTATGTCATCCGTTTGTCATCCGTGCACCTTCCGTTTTTTTTTTGAGTACTGCAAAAAAGCTGAAGAAGGGAAAACACATAAATTTACCCAGGATCCATAGCTTCAACCTACATGAGTTCACTGCAATGCCATTTTCTACTGCTTTTCACAGCGTAGAGCGCTCCTGTGATTTTCCTGTGCTTGTACATTTCATATCAGTCTTTTTTGTCATTATAATGGCAGAAAGACACATAATGTCCTACTCTCCTGCATTTTGTAATTTTGCACCCTTTGGTGCCTTTCATGTGGCACTAAGGGGTGCTTAGCCTTGTATTTACCAAAAAAAACAAATACATGTAAAAAAAAAATGACGTGGGGTTCCCCCTGTTTTTGTAGCCAGCTAGGGTAAAGCAGACGGCTGCAGCCTGCAGACCACAGCTGGCAGCTTCACCTTGGCTGGTAATCCAAAACTGAGGGCACCCCACGCTGTTATTTTAAATTAAATAAATAATTAAAAAAAAATACAACACGTGGGGGTCCCCCCAAAATTGGATTACCAGCCAAGGTAAAGTGGACAGCTGGGGTCTGATATTCTCAGACTAGGGATGTCCATGGTTATTGGACTCTCCCCAGCCTAAAAATAGCAGGCCGCAGCCGCCCCAGAAGTGGCGCATCCATTAGATGCGCCAATCCTGGTGCTTTGCCCCAGCTCATCCCGTGCCCTGGTGCGGTGGCAAACGGGGTAATATATGGGGTTAATACCAGATGTGTAATGTCACCTGGCATCAAGCCCTGGGGTTCGTGAGGTCAGGCGTCTATCAGATACCCAACATCACCAACCCAGTCAGTAATAAAAAAAAAAATAGACGACAAACACATTTTTATTTGAAAAACCCTCCCCAAAGCATTCCCTCTTTCACCAATTTATTAGAAAGAAAAACAAATCCAGGTCTGCTGTAATCCAAGCGGTTCCCATGACGATCCATACCATAGACAATGTCCCAGTCAATGAAGAACAAAATGTTCCCCATTGGCTGGGAGAGCAATGCAGTGACCTGAGCTAACATCAATAGGTCAGCCCAGGTCACTGCAGGGCATGACGAGTGCTGCTGTCAGGAGCGAGGAACATTACCTGCGGTGAGGATCTCAGGCACTGCTGACAGCAGACCTGTCACTTACTTCAATGACTGCCGCCTTCACAGCCAAGTATTGCGGGAGCCTGTGACGTCACCGCTAGTCACAGTCTCGGGTCGGAAGCGAGAGGAGGAAATGTAACAAGCGGCAGCCATGGAGGACAGTGACAGCGCTGAGGTCGGGAAGGCGGGACTTTATCACCGCAGGTAAGCCGAGCCAGTCCATGTGTGCCGAGTGCGAGGTGGGTGGAGCTAAGCGGGGTAATGTGTGCAGAGTGCCAGGTGGGTGGAGCCAAGCGGGGTAATGTGTGCAGAGTGCCAAGTGGGTGGAGCAAAGCGGGGTAATGTGTGCAGAGTGCCAGGTGGGTGGAGCCAAGTGGGGTAATGTGTGCGGAGTGTCAGGTGGGTGGAGCTAAGCGGGGTAATGTGTGCGGAGTGTCAGGTGGGTGGAGCCAAGCGGGGTAATGTGTGCAGAGTGCGAGGTGGGTGTAGCTAAGCGTGGTAATGTGTGCGGAGTGACAGGTGGGTGGAGCCAAGCGGGGTAATGTGTGCGGAGTGACAGGTGGGTGGAGCCAAGCGGGGTAATGTGTGCGGATTGCGAGGTGGGTGGAGCTAAGCCAGGTAATGTGTGCAGAGTGTGAAGTGGGTGGAGCCTAGTGGGGCCATGTTTGCGGGCGGCGGAGTGTGAAGTGGGTGGAGGCTAGCGGGGCCATGTGGCGCTGAAGACGTCAGTGCCGGGGACTGCATGGCTGGGGACAGGTGAGTGTGAGTGTGTTTGTGTGTACATGCCGAGTGCAGGAGGGGGCGGAGCTGAGCGGGGAAATCTCGGCTCCCTGCACACATAACCAGGGTAAATATCGGATTACCAACCAAAGCACTTTGCTTGGATACCCGATATTTATCTTGGTTACCAGCTTACCGCAGGCTGCCAGCGATGGCTCCCTGCACACTGTAGCTGTAAAAAGCCACGCTTTTGCTGATAGAACCGTTCTTGAACGTAACTCGAGCTGCCGAACTTTTAGCAAAAAGCTCGAGTTCTAGTTCGATCTAGAACACCCCCCAAAATCACTCGAACCGCGAAATGGAGAACCGCAACCATGAACCGCGCTCAACTCTAGACATAACATGCCAAGGAGTTTAATAAACTCAGTTCCCCTTGGGTGTAATGGTTCAGACACTATGGAGCACTGCATCAGTAGGTACTCCCAACGGCTTTTTTTTTTAAAAAAAAATGGTAGCATAAGCAACAGAGCATAACATGCCAAGGAGTTTAATACATTTATTTTCTCACACCACGAAAAGGTTGCAGAAAAACTTTATTCCCACAAGCCGATACGGCAAAATCTCAAGGGCTATCAATCGTGCAATGTGTTTAGTTATAGTTTCTGCCCTTGGGTGCGTAAAGGGGTATTTTCGCTTCTTTTTGAAAATCTGTGGTATGGACAACTGAGCAGAACGCTGGGACACCAAAGCGGATGTGGTCGTTGATGATTAAGTTTGGCCAACATCAGGTTGGGAGAAGGAGGCATCAGCGCCACCTTCTTGCACACCAGTTTGGGAAGCAGCCAGTCCAGGGGAAGTGACAGAGTTTTGAGTCTGGTACTCAGACTTTATTCCACTAGCTAACACAGAGGATTTAAAAAAATTCAGTTTCCCCAGGGGGATAATGGTTCAGAAACTATGGAGCACTGCATCAGTAGGTACTCCCAACAGCTTTTTATTAAAAAATGGTAGCATAAGCAACAGGGCACAACATGCCAAGGAGTTGAATACATTCAGTTCCCCTAGGGTGTAGTGGTTCAGACACTATGTAGCTTAGCATCACAAGGTACTCCCAACAGCTTATTTTTTTAAAAATTAGTAGCATAAGCAACAGGGCATAACATGCCAAGGAGCTAAAAAAAATTCTGATTTGGCAGAGGGCCATGTGTAAAACACTGTGGAGCACAGCATCAATAAAGAACACATATAGAGACTACCTGACCAATTGTTCTAGACAGTGTAGCCTCGACAGTGCTTGTGCCAGTGCATAATGTACAAAGGTGTGAAAAATATTGCCCCGGGTGATTGGTGACTCGCAGCAGGGCAAGCTAGCACTTCGAAAGCGTATAACGCAAGGTCTGGCCAAGTGCTGAGCTTGGAAACCCAATAGTCAAAGGGAACAGTAGACTCAGAAATCACGCTGATACGGTCACCTACATAGTCCCTCACCATCTTACTTACCTGTTCCCTCCTTGCCATCGTTCCCCCAACCCCAACCGGTATCTGATTCAAAATTGACGGTTTGTGCAAAATGGACAAGTTTTGGCACATTAGTTCCCCGCCTGTGTTGCTCTTACTATGCGTAGCCCTCTCTTGTAATCCTGTTGCATGAGATTACACGCTACCTCTGATGACAGCATGATCTGAGGGTAATCGTTTCATCAGCTGCTCCACTACAGCCCTCTTGAATATTTCCGTAGTACAATCCTTATTTGCCTCCACAAGTTGAGGAGCAAATTTGTCTTTGTAGCGTTGGTCAAGGAAGGTGCATAACCAGTATTTGTTGTCTGCCAAAATGTGGACTAGCCAACAGCCATGAGAAAGGCAGTGTGACAAACTGTGCCATGTGTCCCAGACTCCAAACTGGAAACCTTTGTTTGTCACTGCTAAGAATACATTCTGTCTCCCTAAACCTCCTCTCCTCCTCAGTCTCTCTCTCCTCCTCCTGCTCCTCCTCAGGCCATCCATGCTGGACAGCCCTAAAAAGCTTGGGTTGTCAATTCCTTGGTTACCAACTTCAAAGCATTCCTGTTCTTCCTCATCCTCATGATGCTGAGCAAAGGTAGCCTGAGCTTGTTGGCCGATTATGTGCGGATTACTAGCAGCCATTGTGAAGTCTAGATCCACAGACAATTTGGGTGCATGAACACTTTGGTCAGTCAGACCATCCAGAGAGCGTTTCAATAAACAAATCAGTGGAATGGTAATGCTGATAACAGCATCCTCACTGCTCACAATGTTGGTACAGTAATCAAAATTATCCAAGACCTGACAAATGTCTGCAATCCACACCCACTCGGCAGTACTTATGTCTGGCAGCTGAGTCTGACGAGCATGTTCCAGCTGAAATTGGGATGCTGCCCTCTGCTGCTCATGGATCCTGGCCTACATATGATAGGTTGAATTCCATCTCGAAGGGAGGTCACATATTAGTCTGTGATGAGGCAAGTGTAAGCACTGCTGCAGCACTGCCAGGCAAACAAAAGAGGGAGATGACTTGCGGAAATGTGCGCTAATACGTCGTACCTTGGTAAGTAGGTCTCGTATTTCTTCAGAAAGTGCTGAACTACTAAATTTACAACGTGGGCCATACAAGGAACGTGTACAAGCTTTCCAAGCTTTAAAGCCGCCACAAGATTATGACCATTATCGCACACTACCATCCCTGGATGGAGATCCAAAGGCTCAAGCCACTCATCTGTCTGCTCAGTTATTGCTTTCAAAAGCTCAGGCGCCGTGTGAGATTTGTCACTGATACAGATAAGCTTCAGTAGAGCGTGTTGACGCTTAGCCAAGGCAGTGCTGCAGAGATCCCAGCTGGGAAATGATGTCGACGGTTGGAAACCGGCGGATGTTGAGGAGGATGCACAGGAGCCAGATGAAGAGTAGGAGGAGGAGGGAGTTGTTGCTGTGTAGGAGGCTACTGAAACTGTGATTGAAGTGGGCCCCGCTATTCTGGGTGTGGGAATTATATGGGATGTGTCCAGCTCAGACTATGTACCAGCCGCCACCAGGTTCACCCAGTGTGCCGTCAGTGAGATGTAGCGTCCCTGTCCACTTCCGCTTGTACACCTGTCTGTGGTTAAGTGGACCTTGCCTGTTATGGCGTTGGTGAGAGCCCGTTTAATGTTTACAGACACGTGATTGTGGAGCGCGGGGAAGTCACAACAAGAAAAATAGTAGCGGCTAGGCACAGAGTATCGATGTTCTAATACCGCCAAAAGGTCGCGGAAAGCCTCTGTTCCCACAAGCCGATACGGCAACATCTCAAGGGCTATCAATCGTGCAATGTGTGCAGGTATGGTTTTTGCCCCTGGGTACGTAACAGGGTGTTTTCGCTTCTTTCCAAAGGTCTGGGGCAAGGACAACTGAACGGAACGCTGGGACATCGAAGCTGATGTCGTTGATGATTGAGTTTGTCCAACATCAGGTTGGGAGAAGGAGGCATCAGTGCCACCTTCTAGCACACCACTTTGGGAAGCAGGCAGTCCAGGGGAAGTGGCAGAGTTTTGAGTCTGGAAATCATGTTTTTCACCTAGAGCTGTCAACCACATAGTGGTGGGTTTGGCTAACATATGGTTTCTCATATGGTTTTGCTGGAGGTGCCCAAACTGGAAGTATTTTTGCCTCTGCTAAGCTTGGTCTGCCAGACTTGACAAATGGCAACCGTTTGGTCAAAAGGACTCTTGGAAAAAAAATCCCACACAATCGCACCACGGATACTTGGACTCGGAGATGCCACAGGCGGTGTCATGTGCACAGTCGATTGACCTCTGGCAGTGGTCGAAACCCTATGTCTTACAGCCTTTTTGCGGACTATGGGTACATGCTCCTCTGCACTGCTGCATGCGCAATCCATGCCACCCGTCCATGTTGGATCAGTCACCTCATCATCGACCTGGTCGTCTTCAAATTCCTGAAGGTCAATATCTTTGGGAATGGAGGTTTCAGGCTGACCTGAGGGCAACTGTGTCTCATCATCCTCCAACACTTCCACCTGATTGCCCAGCAAGTCCCGGCAAACAACATGGCTTTCTTCTGGCCTTGGGTGCTGAAAGATCTGTGTATCACTGCACACCACGGCCTCACCTGCGTTGGTGTTGTTGCGTGGTGAGAGGCAAGAAAGGTCAAAGGGTCCTGTAAACAGTTCCCCAGAGTAACCTGCTTTGGTGTCATATGTTTCCTTAGAATACTGATGTTGTGAGGAAGGAGGACCAGGCTGAGGATTCAATGGGCCAGCCCCTGAGCTACTCAAGTCTGTCTGTGTGGACCCTTGGGATTTGCTACTCGACAAGTAACTAGAGGCATTTTCTGCTATCCAACTAGTTACCTGTTCACACTGTTCAGGGCGCAAGAGTGCTTTCCCACGTGGACAAGAAAATTGGGATAGGAAGACAGAGGTAGATAAAGCAGGAATCTTTTTCTTCGGCTCAATCATACTGCTTGGGCGACCACCACTGTCACTACCACCTCATCCACAACACTTACCCCCTCTTTTTTCCATTTTTTTGGTTTGATTATTTGAAGGTGAATACTGTAATGTGACCTTTTCTACAGGCAGTGGAACAACACTTATGCCGGGTTGTTAAACTTGTGTTAATAGTTTCTCACGATAGCTGTTTCTGTAAGTCAAAAAACGAAAGGTACCTTTATTGGACAAACTACCACTTGGAGGAGTCGAAAAAGATTTTGTGAATGTCTTTCAGCCCCAAAAGAAAACAGGGTTTGACAACACTTTTATTTTTGTATTAGTTTTTGGCACTCAAACTGTATTTTAGTAAGAGCAAGCCACTAGGTAGGTTCTGTAAGATATGAAGCCCCCAAAATTACATTAGGTAGCTGATAGGAAAGTACTGGCTTTGAGGCACAAGTTGTGCACCTGACACCAAGTATTAATAAAAATTGGGTAACACTGGGACTGTGTGTTAGTTGCAGAAAGCCACTAGGTAAGTTCTGTAAGATATGAAGCCCCCAAAATATGCTGGCTTGTTGCTAGGAAGGTACTGGACTTGAAGCAGACTTTGTGCCACTGACACCTAGTATTAATAAAAATTTGGTAACACTCAGACTGTGAATTGAGATGGTGGCTGACAGGCACTACACTACACCTGAACCGATTGTTTTTACAATTTTGGGACCTTTTTTGCAAGTTGTAATACCTATTCCTAGTACAACAGACACAGGGGATGTAGCAGTGCTGAGATTGTTGATTATTAGTAGCAGATGTCAGGACTAGAGATGAGCCAACTCCCAAGTGTTCGAGTTCGGATCGGTTCGTCAAACGACGAGTGTGTTCATTGAACACCTTCTCACCCTATTGAAAACAATGGCAGGAGAATACATACAAACACATAGAAAACACCTTCTAAGGTGTCCAAAAGGTGACAAACAACTCAGAAGACACCACAAACACATGGAAAAGTGACAAGTGCATATACTCACGCTGAAAGAAAAGAGCTGGATGAGTAAAAGGAGGAGGAGACACAGATATAGGCATGTCATGCCCTTCTGAAATCCTGTAAAACACAGCAAGTGGACTCCAACAAGAGTCTCCATTTTTTCCAAAAATTTGGCCACATACACCACTTAAGTGGCATCAATTGTCCCACAGTTGCAAACTTAAAATTTTGATTTGCATGAAGCACAATCAAAAATACACAAGCCTTAAAGGCGGCTTTACACAGAACGATATCGCTAACGAGATGTCGTTGGGGGTCACAGAATTCGTGACGCACATCCGGCCTCGTTAGCGATGTCGTTGCATGTGAAAAGCACGAACAACCGTTAACGATCAAAATTACTTACCTAATCGTTGATGCGTCATTCCTTTTCTGATTATCGTTGCTGTTGGAGGACGCAGGGTGTTCGTCGTTCCTACGGCAGCACACATCGCTACGTGTGACACCGCAGGAACGAGGAACATCACCTTACCTGCGGCCACCCGCAATGAGGAAGGAAGAAGGTGGGCAGGATGTTCGTCCCATTCATCTCTGCCCCTCCGCTTCTATTGGGCGGCCACTTAGTGACGCCGAACGAACCGCTCCCTTAGAAAGGAGGCGGTTCTCCGGCCACAGCGATGTCACTAGGCAGGTAAGTATGTGTGACGGGGCCTAATGATATTGTGTGCCACGGGCAGCGATTTGCCCTTGACACACAAACGACGGGGTCAGGTGCGATCGTCAGCAACATCGCTAGCTATGTCGCTGTGTGTAAAGTGGCCTTTACTCTCCCCAGGATGACACAGGAGTAGAAAAGTCCTTGCGGATCCATGATTTGTTCATCTTGATGAACGTTAGTCTGTCCACATTGTCACTGGACAGACGTTTGCACTTATCTGTCAGCACACCCCCAGCAGCACTGAATACAGGTTCCAAGAAAACCCTGGCTGTGGGACATGACAAGATCTCCAAGGCGTAAGTGGTGAGCTCAGGCCAGTTATCTAGATTGGAAGCCCAAAATGAGCAAGGCTCCAGTTGCACAGTCATGACATCGATATTCACTTGGAGATACTCCTGTATCACCCTCTCCAGCCATGACTATGTGTCAGACTTCTTGTGTCTTGTGGCCTTACAAAAGATGGTCTAAAAAATTCATGAAACGATTCCATACAATTGCTGTTACCACCAGATACGGTGTTGCTGGTACGGTTTGAGTGATGATGACTCGACAGTCCCATGGTTGGCAAGTTAGAACTGTGAGATTCACTCTGTGCACCACTGGTGTTTAGTTGAAAAGCCAATCTCATATTGTGTAAAAGCTTCTGCTGATACTCCTGCATTCGTGCGTCCCTTTCTATGGCAGGAATCATTTCACCAAATTTTGACTTGTACCGGGGATCTAAGAGTGTGGCAACCCAGTAGTCAGCATTACTTCGAATTCTGACAATACAAGGGTCATGTTGTAGGTAGTGCAGCAAGAAGGCGCTCATGTGTCTTGCTCATCCAGGAGCACAAAGTCCTTGCTGTGTTGGTGGCTGCGAGGATAGAATCATGCTTCCTTCCTCTGCCATGTCCCCCCGACCTCGAACAACAGAAATGTGATCAAGGTCTCCCTCATCTGCTGAGTCTTCTATGCCCATCGCCAGTTCGGTCTCCATTTCTTCCTGGACTCCAGCACCTTCCTCAACAGTTTGGCTGCTACCATGCGCCCTTGTTAATCCCTCTCCCCCACCGTCCCATGCCTGCCACCTTGGTGCTGCTGACCGTCTGGACCTTGTAGATCTTGGTATCCGTTCCATATATGAATCCTCCTATACTTCCGCCCCTTCCTCTTTTCCCACCACCTGACTCTGAATAATGTTTAGAGTGTGCTCCAGCATTTAAAATGACTGGAATTGTCATGTTGATAATGGCATTGTCAGCGCTAAACATCTTCGTCGCCATGACGAAACTGTGCAGAAGGGTGGATAGGTCCTTGATCTGAGACCACTCCAGCAGCGTGATCTTCCCCACCTCTGGAGCTCGTTTGCTCAGGCTATATGTCATAACGTATTGCACCAGGGCTCGGCGGTGCTGACACAGTCGCTGCAACATGTGGAGGGTCGAATTCCAGTGTGTCGGCACATCGCATTTCAGCCGGTGAAATGGCAGGCCGAAAGACTTCTGTAGTGATGCAAGTCATTCAGCTGCGGGGTGTGAACGGTGAAAATGAGCACATAGTGACCGTGCCCTCTGCAGAAGCCCAGGTAAGCCGGGATAGTGGGTTATAATTTGCTGGACAACAAGGTTCAACACGTGAGCCATACAAGGCACGTTTGTCACATTGCCCCAGCGAAGGGTTTGCACCCAGGTTTGCAGCATTGTCACACACGGCCTTCCCTGGCTGCAGGTTGAGTGGAGACAACCATTGATGAAACTCGGTCTGCATAGCTGACCACAACTAGTCAGCTGTGTGACTCACATTTCCCAGACATTTAAACGTAAAGACCGCCTGATGCCGTTGAGTTCTGCTGCTAGCATAGTAAGGAGGTGTGCGGGATTCCTTGTGCGCATTTACAATGCGGGTGGCCTGACCAGACAGGCTTTGGGCGGAGGTGGAGGACCCAGACAAGGTGGAAGAGGCTGAAGCAGTTGAGGAACTTCTACATACAGAGGATTGACACACAACTCATGGGGATGGCAAGACTTGAAGAGCAGACCCTTCTCCATCTCTCACTATAGTTACCCAGTGCCCAGTCAGCGAGATGTAACGTCCCTGTCCATGCTTACTGGTCCAAGTATCTGTGGTGAAATGCACCCTCTCACACACAGAGTTTCTCAAGGAAGCGGTGATGATGTGTGTGACATGCTGGTGCAGCACAGTCACACTTTTCTTGGAGAACTAGTGGCGACTGGGCATCTGGTACTGGGGCACTGCATAAGGTCTCAAAAATCCTGTGTGTCCACCAGGCGGAAAGGCAGCATTTCTGTAGCCAACAGCTTGCAGAGGCTGAAAGTAAACCTCTTAGCTTTGTCATGGCTAGGAGGAAATGGTCTGTTACTTGTCCACATCTGAGGGACCGAGGGCTGGCTGTTGTTGCTGAGACGGCGTTGAGTAGGGTGTCCCTGGCAAACTGCTGGTCTGTGAGGAAGGTGCAGGCGGAGACATAATGTTGCTTATATCCAAAGGTGGTTCTCTCGATGTCTGAGTGAGCTCAACACCAGCAGCTGTTTCCACTTCCAAAACAACTGATGACCTGCCAATTACACTGCCTGTTGCGGGTAAAGAGGTGGAAGGTCTGCGTTCAAAAGCATGTGTGACTGCTGTCCCCACAGTCAGAGGATGAAGAGCACACGGATGCACTTAAAGGGGCAGGTGGTGGTTGACCCGCTCCGCTAGGCCACATTGTAGCACAGTGAGTTTCCCACTGTGACTTATGCTTCATATCCATGTGAAGGTTCATGGACGAAGTACTCAAACTAGTGAGTTTTTAGCCTCTACTTAGAGATTTGCGACAAATCTTAAAGATGACATGAGTTGGGTGATCCTTTGCGATGTCAAAAAAGGACCAGGCTAGGCAAGGCTTACAGCCCATGTGACCTGCAGAGCCACCCCAACTTCTGCTCAGAGGCAGAGTTGTGTCTGAGGATGTAGTTGTTAACGGGCTTTCAGTTCTCCGTCTCTGTCCAAGAAGGCGCAACCTAACCTCGTCATCAGTAGTATCCTCCTCCACCTCCTCTGGTGATCTCATCGACTGGCTGACTGTGGGTTGACAGTAAGTGGGATCTCCAACCTCATCATCGCCCTGTGTGTTCTCACTCTCCTCGTCCTCAGAGCCCTGACCGAATAGTCAAGTTGTTCCAATCAGGTATCTGAGTCTCATCATCATCAGCATGTTCCTCATTGTCTCCACCAAAAGGAGATACAGTTTGGTAAAGAGGGTCTACATTATGCTCAGAACCTTCTTCATCTGGGCCTGGATCCAACTCAAAGCTTCTGGGCATCAGGGCAGATCATTTTCTTGTCTGGATTCACTGCAGCTTTGGAGCAGACCTCTGATTCCCAGGCTATAGTGTGACTGAACAGCTCTGCAGACTCAAAAATCTCTCTTACCCCATACTCAGCAGGGCGGGTGGAGACTTGAGAGCTGGTAGGAAGCAAGTGTAATTGGGGTGACATGTCAGAGGACCGGAGTAATTGTGATGTTGATGAAGTTGAAGTGGACGAGAGGCTACTTGATGGAGCACTTGAGATCCATTCAAGCACCTGCTCTTTTTGTGCCTCATCTACATTTGGTAGCGATGGTTGTGTCCGTAAGAAAGGAATCATATCAGATTGCCCACAGAAAGAAGTAGACATCTTATTTAGGCTGGAAGATGGTCTTTCTTCAGCAGATGTTACTGTTGCTTTACCACCTACCCCACTGACACAAACCTTTTTTCCTTTTCCAACACGCCTGTTCCCCTTTCCACCAGCATCTAGCCTTTTGCCACTCATTTTGTATGTGAACAAATTGGCAACTGTTTGTTGCAGTTAAAAATTGGCTACTACAGATGGAAAAGTGGGGTAGCTTTCTTGACAGCAGTGCTACGCCACTGACTATCACACACTGATACTATGCCCAAGGGATTGCCTGGACTAGCTGCAGTTAAAAATTGTCTAGCAGAAATGTCAAAGTGGGCTATGTTTCTGGAAAGCAGTGGTACGTCACTCAGTATCACACACGCAGATACTATGCCCAAGGATTTGCCTGCACTTTTGCAGTTAAACATTGTCTAGCTGAAATGGAGAAGTGGGCTATGATTCTGGAAAGCGGTGGTACGTCACTGAGTATCACACACGCTGATACCTTGCCCCAAAGAATTGCCTGGACTACCTGCAGTTAAAAATTGGCTAGTAGAAATGGAGAGGGGGGTAGCTTTCTTGACAGCAGTGGTAGGTCACTGACTATCACACACACTGATACTATGCCCCAAGAAATTGCCTGAGCTGATATAGACAGACTCTGTTAAAAACCCTTGCACAGCGCTGGCTCAGACCTGCCTAGCAAAAATGGCTATGAACTGCTCTAATCTAGCCCTGAAAAGGGCTGAAATTACAAGTAGTCCCTAATCCCTAACTCGATGTGTAGATTGCAGTGTATAAGTGTATAGCGCCCACAGCAGCAGCGGGAGCAGTGACTGACACACATCCGCAGCACTGAGGTAATGGCGGCGATGGGGAAAATGGCTGGGTCTTATAGGGCAAGGACATGTGACATGCACAGCCAATGAAACATGCCCTTGCTTGTCTGGCAAAAATCCACTTTGCTGTGTGTGTGTCTGTGATTGGCTGACAGCCTGGCCCGCCCCACTGTACGCGCAGTTACGAAAAAAAAAAAAAAATAGCGATCGCCATTCTTTCAGCACTCAGCAGCACTGATCTAAACCCCGTCCCCCCCACACACTATATGCTGAATTTGGATAATATCATTATTAACAGTGACTTAAAGTACTACAGTGAAAAGCCAGCTAGTAACTAGCTATGCTTTTGATGATTGAATCGTTATCGAACGGTAATTCAAACGGTTCGAGTTTGTCGAATGACTCGAACATCGCCCAAAAGAACTCTAATTTGAAATTGGCAAACGGTTCGATTCGAACACCGCTCATCTCTAGTCAGGACAGCTTTAAATCTCTCCCTGGCTGTGAGTAAGCTGTTCCTAGCTGTCCCTATATCACACACTGCAGTAACAGACCATATGCAGCACTAATAAAAGGATTTTTTTTTGCAGCAGTTCTATGATGTACACAGATGCTAGCACACAGTGGACACTGTCTTCAGCCCTTAAAAGGACTATTTTAGATTCTACAGCAGGAACACTATCTCATAGAACAAACTGCACTGTCCCTATACCTGTTTCTATGATTTACACAGTCCCTAAGAGGTAATGCTAAATAGCTTCAGCCCTTAGAAGGACAATTATTAGTTGGCTGGAAAAACTCTGTACCGCACACAGTACAGTCTCGCTACACCGGCAGCTCAGGAATGAATGCGTGCACATGTGCCACCCCTGTGCCCAGCAGCCTGCCGCTGCTCGGATCCGGCCCTTCTGGTGTGTGGCTCTAGGGTCTCCAGACCCGAGGGTCCTGCGGATACTCCGAATAAAATGGGGGTTGGTGTAGGGATGTATATTTACGGGCTGAGCCATATACAGTTCGTGACACCACCCACAGTGTGTGGTGAGGTTGGATACCACCGCTGCTGTTACGGGGCACCCGGGAGAGATGTTGCACAGCAAGTTGTTAACCCCTCTGTGGGCAGGGATGTTGGCCCCGGGACCCGTTGGGCTTTGGTGCAGGGAGATGGGCGACCACAGAGGGTACTGGTGTACTTACTATTGGAATGAAACACTCGAGTCTCTGGTAAACCAAGGTGATGGTGTTCGGTGCCCGCAGCCGGCTGCGTTCTGGTTGCCCCACCCGGCTGGTGGTCTCTGTCTTTCTCCTGCACCTTTGTGTGATAGTGGACTGCCTGTGCTTGCAATTTCAGGAGTCCGCTCCCGGCTGGATGTGGCCTAACGAGCCCTTGACCGCAGACGCTGGCCCGTGGGATCTCTGAGCCCTGGCGGTGGCCTTCTATCCCACTCGGTGGGCTGTTGCCTTCAGTCAGGACTTTTGGTGGGACAGGACCTCGAGTCCTGGCCGCAATCAGTTAATTAACTAGTTCCAGTAGCTTCTGGGCCTAGTTTCAGGGTCTGAGTACCCCCCTGGTGCTCCGATTTCTGAGTCGGGTCCCCGGATCAGTACCGGCGGGCCACTACCCTGTTCCAGTCCACCTCGGTTCCACCGAGCCGTGTTCCCGGCTCCTGCAGATGGAGACCGCCGTCTGCCTCCTAGGCAAAGGCACCAGGACTCCTACCCTGACGCCTGTCCGTTTGCTTCAGGCCTGACACAAAGGCCTGACTTCCTCCACTCCTCTGACCTTGAACTACAGACTGAACTGCTTAAACTGAACTGTTTGTTTTCCTGCCCCAGGCTGTCTAGACTTCTTGGTGAGCGTCTTCCAACCACTTGGTTCCGCCCACTGGTGTGTGTGAGGTTCTCTGACTTTTTGCCTTGTTTTGTCATTTTGCTTTAATCTGTTTTTTCTTCATAGGCCATCTTGCTTCCTGTTCTGTTGCCCTCACTTTTGCCCTCAGTCAATATGGATTCCTCAGCTTCTATGTTCCCGCCCTGTTCCCTGCCAATTACCTGTTTAAGCCATTACAGCTGATGGACCAGTGCTTCTGAATCCTGTTAGCAGCGTGCCTGTAAGGGTACTTTCACACTTGCGTTATTTTCCTTCCGTTACAATCCGCCCTTTTGGGAAACAGCGGAATCCGTTAACGGATTCCGCTGTTTCCCATAGACTTGTATGGTTGACGGATTGTACCAAAAGGAGCTGCGTTGCTTCCGCTGGGCGACGCTCCGTTGCTTCCGCCCAGCGGGAGGAACGCAGCATGTAACGTTATTTTGAGCAGCGGAATCCTCTGGATTTCACTGCGCATGCTCTTTTTTTTTTTTTTTTTTTTTTTTTTTTTTTTTAAATCAAACTTTATTTTGGCTCGCGGTGGCCGAACGTTCAGCTGAGCGCCCGGCCGTCGGCAAGCGACAGCGCTCAGCTGAATGACCGGCCACCAGCATGCCCGGCCGCCGGCAAGTCACAGCGCTCAGCTGAGCGCCCGCCCGCCGGCATGCCCGGGCGCCGGCAAGTGACAGCGATCAGCTGATCACCCGGCGGCCGGCTGCAGGGAGCGATCAGCTGATCACCCGGCGGCCGGGAGCGATCAGCTGATCACCCGGCAGCCGGCTGCAGGGAGCGATCAGCTGATCACCCGGCGGCCGGCTGCAGGGAGCGATCAGCTGATCACCCGGCGGCCGGCTGCAGGGAGCGATCAGCTGATCACCCAGCGGCCGGCTGCAGGGAGCGATCAGCTGATCACCCGGCGGCCGGCTGCAGGGAGCGATCAGCTGATCACCCGGCGGCCGGGAGCGATCAGCTGATCACCCGGCGGCCGGGAGCGATCAGCTGATCACCCGGCGGCCGGGAGCGATCAGCTGATCACCCGGCAGCCGGCTGCAGGGAGCGATCAGCTGATCACCCGGCAGCCGGGAGCGATCAGCTGATCACCCGGCGGGCGGGAGCGATCAGCTGATCACCCGGCGGCCGGCTACTGGGAGCAATCAGCTGATCACCCAGCGGCCGGCTGCAGGGAACGATCAGCTGATCGTTCACTATAGTCTGCCGCTGGTAAAAGCGGGAAAAAAAAAAAAAAAATCAAAACGAATTGCGTTGTTTTGCAGCATCCGTTGCATCCGTTGTGTCACTATATGCAACACATCCGTTGCATCCGTTACACAACGCAATGCAACGGATACCGTTCAACGCAAGTGTGAAAGTAGCCTTACCTGATCTCCTGAAGTCTTTGGAAGAACTACGTTTCTGCCATCCTCTGTTTTGGATCCCTGGAACTCGTGTCCACACAGGAACCCTTCTGCTCTGCCATGGACGTTTACAAGTACATTAAGAGAGACTGAATTATACTTTGACACTTCTGCTGAACTTTGAGGATCCATTCCTGATTAATTTGTTCCCAGCCTCTGCACCCTGCAACTGTTTAACCCTTCATGTTTTGTGCACTTACTTGTATGAAGTAATACAAGAACTGTTTAGCAAACCTGTGTCTGTGTTTCCCTTGTACCCTTGCACTAGACTCTATACAAACAGTAATATATAGCATAAGGAACCACAGATAGCAGTTATAGGCAACAACTCAATGGATAACTGTATTCAAAAAATGGAAGAGTCTTTATATTTACCAAAGTATGAAAATACCCAAAAGACACCGTGGTACAAATGTATAAAACATTTTATTATTATCAATGCATAGGGTATACATAACAATGATTTAGAGAAAAACCGGGGTGAGTAAGTGAAAGAGGGGAAGAACCCCACGTGACTCAGGAGGGATCTCAGATCTCACATAGGACCTGCAAGGATGTTTACAATATACTAATAGGTAACCTCATGCAAGTGCAAAGAGATGCTAACACAATAAGAACCAAGGTCTACTGTCTAGCCAATCAATGAGGAGCTTACCTAGCAAGCAGATCACCAATAAGTCCTGGTGTACACGTGGGGACCGGCGTCCCAACACGTGTTTCGTCTAGTGCTTCGTCGGGGGACAATGAATAAAAGTGCATGGTGTGGGGTTTAAAAAGGAGCCTAATTGTCATAGTCACGCCTCTACAACCGCGCGTCCTGGTGTGACTCACCGCTACGGACCGCGCTGTGACCCCGGTTTTTCTCTAAATCATTGTTATGTATACCCTATGCATTGATAATAATAAAATGTTTTATACATTTGTACCACGGTGTCTTTTGGGTATTTTCATACTTTGGTAAATATAAAGACTCTTCCATTTTTTGAATATATCTATACAAACAGTATTTAACACCTTACAATGTGTCTATCAGGCCCTGGGGGTGGTGACTAGGTTACAATGTGCGGCTGCTGTTGCCTGTGAGGGAAAGGTGTAATGTAAGGGCCTATTTGTGACTACCTTGCCCGGCCAGGGCGTCACACACACAAAATGGCTGCCTTTATATAGTCCCTATGATGCTGTGCGGCCAAGCCAAATAACAGTAACACCACAACTAAGATGGCTGCAGTGTTACTGGGAGGGCAAGCAACGTCAGATGTGTACATTGGCTGGAAAAAGGCGCCAGGAAGTCCAGAAATGTATCGGAGAGAATACCATATTAGTCGTCGGATAGCGAATACCTTGAATACCCTATTATCCGTCGGATACCGTATAGTGGCGAATATATTCACTCATCCCTAATTGTGCCTGGACTACGTCTCTGTTTACCCCTTGAGATTATACATGACCTCCTGTTACCAGACCCCGGCTCTCCTGACCACTTTTCTGTTCATGTGACCTTGTAAGGTAGTTACAAGCATTACACTTAACAGTAGTTTTCCTCAAGACAGAAGTGATGTACACAGTGTGTATCGCAGTTCTAGAATTCAAGCCTTGGGAAACATTAGCAGCAGCAGCACTTCAAGTGCCAGAAGCAATTTCTTTAATTTGTGGCACACATTTTTTTACACCATTACATGCCCCAACGGAACAGAGTAGAAGTCTGACTAAGGCTATGTGCCCACGTAGCGTATTTTCGTGCAGTTACGCTGCGTTCTGCACCGCAACATAACTGAATGCGTCATATGTCCCCAGCACAATCTATGAAGATTGTGCCTAATCCATGCCCACGTGGCGTATTAGAACGCAGCGCTTCGGCTGCTGCCGAAGTGCTGCATTCTAAAAAGCCACATGTCACTTCTTTCATGCACTTTGGATGCAGGTTCTGCTCTGTCTATGGGAGGGGTTGCATCCAGAGCGCATGAAATCGGCTTTTCATTACGGGCTGTTTCTGCAGCGATTTGAAGCTCACGTGTGCTGTTCAAATCGCTGCATAAATTTCTGCAGGGACAGAACGCAACGTTGGCACATAGCCTAACAGTGAACGAAAGGTGATGCAGGAATATTTAGAGCTGAACATCAATGCCATAAGGGGGGGATTGGACCCTTTTGCATTTTGGCCTTGAAAAATGAAAGAGCGAGCTCGCCAGTCATGTCTTGGAAGTTTTGGCCTGCCCGGCAGCCAGTTATCTCTCAGAATATGTCTTTAGCACTGCTAGCAGTGTTTTGACAGATAAGCACATCCGGCTGTCCCCTGAAAGTGAAGACCGTCTAACTTTCATAATGATCAACAAATTGTTGATGTCCAGTGACTTTGCCACCCCAGTCCAACACAGTGCAAACTAGGGATTGGTTTACTGCCAGGCCTCTGTGAGCAAGAGTCCTATGCCTGTCCATCATGTATCTCATGATTTAAAATCTAAATGCCAAGCCACATCCAATGTGTTTCATGGACCATGCCTCCTTGGTGTTTTAACACCGTATTTATGGGGAGGGGGGCAATTGATGCTACTGTACTACTGTCTGCCTGAAAGACACACAAGCAGGTGGAGGAATCCTCCTAAATCCAGCTCACCATGTGCACTTGGAAGTCCTTTTAGATGGTGCACGGAAAAGTTCCAGCCAAGAGGTTAGCACAAAAATTCAGGAATCCGGCACAGCATCTTCATAAAAAAAAAAAAAAAAATTAATCCATTAAAATCCAATAAAATCGGATTTTAATGGATCAATACAATTTGTTTTTTTTATGAAGATGCTGTGCCGGATTCCTGAATTTTTGTCTGCCTGAAAGGTATTTAAGGCTATGCGGGTTTTTTTTGCGTTTCTGCAGCGTTTTCAACTGCAGCGTTTAAATGCAAAAATGCATGCGCTTTGATTTTCAAGCAAAGTCTACGGGAATTGGGGTTTTTGTGTGCGCACTTTGCTTTTCAAAACGCAACACTTTTGTTGCAGAAAATTTGTCAAAAACTCTGCGTTTAAAGAAGCAGCATGTCAATTGTTTTTGCCATTTTGGCAGCGTTTTGCTTACATTAGAGTCAATGAGAAATTTCAAAATGCAACCTAAATTAAAATTCCAGCATTTGACCTGCTTTTTTGATGCAGAAAACATGCTTTTTTGGCAAAATAAAAGCATGCGTTTTTGACTTTATAATAAAGGAATAAGATGTCCCTTTACACACACACATAGTCCGACAATTAAATTAATGAAAAAACATATTTTAACATTATTTTATGCATGAATATTAAAATATAGTTATAATATTAATAAAAAATAGTTATTTTGTGTATGATTTTTGTTATCATTTTTTCCCAAGTGTTTGAATGTTTAAACTTTATTTAGTAGTGTATTTGTATTCAATACGCATCTAACTTTAAGTAATGAAAAAGCACGTAAATCGCGGTAAAAACGCGGTAAAAATGCAAGCGTATTTATTGCGTTTTTGAGGTCAAAACCAAATTAGACAAAGAGAATTTCTGTCAGAGAATGCGTTTAGAAGTGCAGCTACCTCGACGTAAAGTGCGCGCATAGCCTAAATGTAGAGACTGCAAGATGGGTCTCCAAATTGTGTCTTGTTGGTAGTGTGGAAAAAGCTGTGGAAATAAGGAGCGCAATAGAGTCTTACCAGTGTAAAATATGGTGACTTTTTATAGGAAAAACGCTCACCTGGAAAGGTTGTGAGACTCACAACCAGTATAGAGACATATAACAGCTGCAGCCGATCTCACGTGCGAAAGGCAGAAGCAATACAAAAACCAGGATAATTGTGGTATACTCCGCGCTGCTGTACAAAGAATCACTCCAAATAATAAAAGCAATGGTGATGATTTAATCTACGCGTTTCGAAGAGATATCCCCTCTTCTTCCTCAGAAAAATCCACTGATAAACATAACAGAGATAGTGATACATTGATAGGGTGATAGGGGAGAAAAAAGGAACCCGCCCAACAGGCACATGATAAGGTCAAAGTTCAAGGGATCACATGTGTACCTATATGGCATTGCAGAGGAATCAACCTGCACATTGCAAAAACGACAACAATTTATTGATAAAAAATTGAACCCCTTAAGCCCTTCACGACCGCGGGCAGTAAAATTACGTCCTATTTTAACGTGACTTAACAACCAGGGACGTAATTTTACTGCCTAAACTTCATTTGATTGCCGTGGCCATAGCAATGGCTTTCAAATGATGTCCCCTGCTGTTTCTTACAGCAGGGGACCTTTGCTTGACCCCGGGGGGGTGGCATCGCCACCCCCCATAGGCGATCGATGTGATTGGCTGTTCAAATCTGAACCGCCAACCACATAGTTCGCACTAATTTCGGCAAAATAATGCCGGAATTAGTGCGATACTGTGAGATCCAGCTATGAGATGCCGCAGCTGCTGCAGCATATCATAGGTGGACCTCAAACATGTCGCCCCCAGCCCCTGCAGCACTGATTAGAGCGATCGTGCTATGACGCGCAATCGCTCCAATCAGTGTGCAGAGGGGCGGTCTGATCTGCGGGTGGCCGCCCTCACCAAGCCTGTCCTGTTCTGGGGACCCTCCCCCAACATGTCTGCAGCATGGAGTGGCTGGTACTTTTGGTACCACGCCACCGCTGCTGCCGCCGCAGACGCCGCCTCTGCTGTCACCGCGCCTGCTCCAATGGTAAGTATTGCGCTCCGGCGATGGCCCCTGCGCGCTCCCGTGAAGGCCCCTGCGCGCTCCCGTGAAGGCCCCTGCCTGAGCCCCCCCCGATCTGCCCCCCTATGCCCCGATCTGCCCCCCTACGCCCCGATCTGCCCTCCGGCATCCCGATCTGCTCCCCACATGATCTGCCTGCCTCCTCTGTCATCTCTATTATGCTTCCAAGGTTCCTTCCTTCTGCCTTTGCTTCTCCGCCCCCTCTGCTCTCCCTCTGCCCCCCCCCATCACCCTCGTCCTCTTACCTGCCTTCACGGGTCGTCCGAGGTCTTCACTGGCCCGATTACATCTGCCTCCATCGCTGGGTCCTTCTGCTGATCTATCCAACGTCCTACCTGCTGCTCCTGTAAAGCTCTCCATCTCACTGCCTTCTTGTTCCTGTGCAGCTCTTCTGGTCAGTGATCCTCTTGGTACTGTGAGTATAACTTTTTTTTTTTTTTTCTTGTATCTTGTCCATTTTTACACCTCATCCGTCCGTGCGTCCTGCCAAGCGCTGATCAGGGATGCAGATAACGGATCGGCATCCCTGCTCAATTTTTGGCGTGACTTTTTTCCGTTTTTGCGACGTTTTTTGTATCGCATCCGTCCGTGCGTCCCGCCGAGCGCTGATCAGGGATGCAGATAACGGATCTGCATCCGTGGTAAGTTTTTGGCGTGACTTTTTTCCGTATTCACGACGCTTTTTGTATCGCATCCGTCCGTGCGTCCTGCCGAGCGCTGATCAGGGATGCAAATAACGGATTGGCATCCCTGCTCAATTTTTGGCGTGACTTTTTTCCGTATTTACGACGCTTTTTGTATTGCTTCCGTCCGTGCGTCCCGCCGAGCGCTGATCAGGGATGCAGATAACGGATCTGCATCCGTGGTCAGTTTTTGGCGTGACTTTTTTCCATATTCACGACGCTTTTTGTATCGCATCCGTCCGTGCATCCCGCCGAGCGCTGATCAGGGATGCAGATAACGGATCGGCATCCCTGCTCAATTTTTGGCGTGACTTTTTTCCGTATTTGCGATGCTTTTTGTATCGCGTCCGTCCGTGCGTCCCGCCGAGCGCTGATCAGGGATGCAGATAACGGATCTGCATCCATGGTCAGTTTTTGGCGTGACTTTTTTCCGTATTCACAACGCTTTTTGTATCGCATCCGTCCTTGCGTCCCGCCGAGCGCTGATCAGGGATGCACATAACGGATCTGCATCCCTGCTCAATTTTTGGCGTGACTTTTTTTTTTTTCCGTATCCCCAACGCTTTTTGTATCTCATCCGACCGTGCATCCTGCAGCGGCCGATCAGTGCACCGCGTCTGTGTGTTTGAAACGTTAAATGGCGTTCCTTCTCTTCTGAGCCCCGCCGTGCACCCAAACAATTACTTTCCACCACATATGAGGTATCTGCGTACTCAGGAAAAATTGCACAATACGTTTTATGGTGCAGTTTTTCCTGATACCGTTGTAAAAAAAAAAAGATACCTGGTTGATACAAAAATTTTGTGGTTAAAAAAAAAAAATAATTTTCACGGTTCAACGTTATCAACTTCTGTGGAGCCCCTGAGGGTACAAGGGGCTCACCAAACATCTAGATAAATTCCTTGAGGGGTCTAGTTTCGAAATGGGGTAATTTGTGGGGGAGCTCCACTGTTTAGGCACCATAGGGGGTCTCCAAACGTGACATGGCGTCCGCTAATGATTCCAACCAATTTTGCTGTCAAATGGCGCTCCTTCTCTTCTGAGCCCCGCCATGCGCCCAAACAATTACTTTCCACCACATATGAGGTATCTGCGTACTCAGGAAAAAATGCACTATAAATTTTATGGTGAATGTTTTGCTGATACCCTTGTGAAAAAAAGCTACCTAGTTGAAGCAGTTTTGTGGTAAAAAAAAATGTTTTTCTTTTCACAGCTCAACGTTCTAAACTTCTGTGAAACCCCCAGGTGTTCAAAGTGCTCACCAAACATCTAGAAAAAATATTTGAGGGCTCTAGTTTCCAAAATGGGATCACTTGTGGGGGAGCTCCATTGTTTAGGCACCTCAGGGGGTCTTCAAACCCGACATGGCGTCCGCTAATGAGTGCAGCTAATTTTGCACTCAAAAATTCAAATGGCGCTCCTTGCCTTCCGAGCACTGCCGTGTGTCCAAACATTTGATTTCCACCACATATGAGGTATCTGCGTACTCAGGAGAAAATGCACAATACGTTTTATGGTGCATTTTTTCCTGATAGCCTTGTGGAAAAAAAAGCTACCTAGTTCAAGCAACCGTTTTGTGGTGAAAAAAAATAATTTTCTTTTCACAGCTCAACGTTATAAACTTCTGTGAAGCCCCCAGGTGTTCAAAGTGCTCACCAAACATCTAGATAAATTATTTGAGGGCTCTAGTTTCCAAAATGGGGTCACTTGTGGGGGAGCTCCACTTTTTAGGCACCTCAGGGGGTCTTCAAACCCGACATGGCGTCCGCTAATGAGTGCAGCTAATTTTGCATTCAAAAATTCAAATGGCGCGCCTTCCCTTCCGAGCTCTGCTGTGCGCCCAAACAATTGATTTTTACCACATATGGGGTATCAGCGTACTCAGGAGAAAATGCACAATAAATTGTATGGTGTACTTTCTCTTTTCTCCCTTGTGAAAATGAAAATTTTATGGCTAAAGTAACATTTTTGTGTTAAAAAGTAAAATTTTCATTTTTTCCTTCCACATTGCTTTGGTTCCTGTGAAGCACCTAAAGGGTTAATAAACTTTTTGGATGTGGTTTTGAGCAGAGTGAGGGGTGCAGTTTTTAGAATGGGGTCACTTTTGGGTATTTTCTGTCACCTCGGCCTCTCAAAGTCACCTCAAATGTGATGTGGTCCCTAAAAAAAATTATTTTCTAAATTTTGTTGGAAAAATGAGAAATCGCTGAAGACCTTTGACCCCTTCTAACTTCCTAACGAAAAAAAATTTTGTTTCAAAAATTGCGCTGATGTAAAGTAGACATGTGGGAAAGTTTATTTAGTAACTATTTTGTGTGACATATCTCTCAGATTTATGGGCATAAATTTTCAAAGTTTGAAAATTGCGAAATTTTCAAAATTTTTGCAAAATTTCCTAAATTTTCACAAATAAACGCAAAAATTATCGGTTTAAATTTACCACTGACCTGAAGTACAATATGTCACGAAAAAACAATCTCAGAATCGCCAGGATCCGTTGAAGCGTTCCAGAGTTATAACCTGTCAAAGTGACACTGGTCAGAATTGCAAAAAATGGCCCGGTCATTAGGGTGTTTTAGTGGCCGGGGGTGAAGGGGTTAAGAACGAAGCCAGTTTTGTACTTAATGCCCAGGCCATTTTTTGTAATTTTGACCAGTGTCCCTTTATAAGGCTATAACTCTGGAACGCGTCAATGGATCCCGGTGATTCTAAGACTGTTTTTTCATGACATATTGGGCTTCATGTTAGAGGTAAATTTAGGATGATATTTTTTTATTTTATTTGTGAAAAAAATCTGAAATTTGACAAAAAATATTAAAAATTTTGCAATTTTCAAACTTTTAATTTTTATGCCCATAAACCAGAGAGTTATGCCACACAAAATAGTTCATAAATAACATTTCACACTTGTCTACTTTAGATCAGTGCAATTTTTGAAACAACATTTTTTGGGGTTAGGAAGTTAGAAGGGTTCAAAGTTCATCAGCAATTTCCCATTTTTTCAACAAAATTTACAAAACCATTTTGCCTAGGTGACAGAAAATACCCAAAAGTGACACCATTCTAAAACCTGCACCCCTCAAGGTACTGAAAACCACATCCAAAAAGTTTATTAACCCTTCAGGTGCTTCACAGGAACTAAAGTAATGTAGAATGAAAAAAAATAAAAATTAACATTTTACCTAAAAATGTTGCTTTAGCACTAATTTTCTTACTTTTTCAAGAGGTAACACCAAAAATTGGACCTCACACTTTGTTACCCACTTTCTTATGAGTGCGCCGATACCCCACATGTGGTCAGAAACCTTTGTTTGGGTAAATGGGAGAGCTTGGAATGAAAGGAGCAATATTTCAATTTTGGAAAGCAAAGTTGGCTGAAACAGATTGCAGGCACCATGTTGCATTTACAGATCCCCTAAGGTACCTAAACAGCAGGAACCCCCCCCCCAAGTGACCCCATTTTGGAAACTAGACCCCTTAAGGCTTCTATCAAGGGGTATAGTGAGCATTTTGGACCCACAGGTACTTCACAGATTTTGATAACGTTACATTGTCATATTGAAAATTGTCATTTTTTTCTCAAAAATGTTGCTTTAGCATCAATTCTCTCACTTTTTCAAGAGGTAATTCCAAAAATTTGACCCAAATGTTTGTTACCCACTTTTTTATGAGCGCGGTGATACCTTACATGTGGTCTGAAACCTTTGTATAGACAAATCGGAGGGCTTGGAACGGAAGGAACAATATTTGAATTTTGGAAAGGAAATTTGGCTGAAAAAGATTGCAGGCACCATGTCGCATTCGGAGGACCCCTAAGGTACGTAAACAGCAAAAAACCACCACAAGTGACCCCATATTGGAAACTAGGCCTCTCAAGGACCTTATCTAGATGTTTGGTGAGTACCATAAACCCCCAGGTGCTTCACAGAAATTTATAACGTTGAGCCATGAAAATAAAAAAATAAAATTTTACCACAAAATTGTTACTTCAACCAGGTAGCTTTTTTTCACAAGGGTAACAGGAAAAAATTCACCATGAAATTTATTGTGCAATTTCTCCTGAGTTTGTTGATATCTTATATGTGGTGGAAATCAACTGTTTGGGCACACGGCAGGTCTTGGAAGGGAAGGAGTGCAATTTGACTGCAAAATTGGCTGGAATCAATAGCGGATACCATGTTGCATTAGGAGAGCCCCTGAGGTGCCTAAGCAGTGGAGGTCCCCCACAAGTGACCCCATTCTGGAAAATAGACCCCTCAAGGAATTTATCTAGATGTTTGGTGAGTACCCTGAACCCCCAGGTGCTTCACAGAAGTTTATAATGTTGAGCTGTGAAAATAAAAAAAAATACATTTTTACCACAAAATTGTTACTTCAACCACATAGCTTTTTTTAACAAGAGTAAAAGGAAAAAAAGCAGCATAAAATTTATTGTGCAATTTCTTCTGAGTATGCTGATACCTTATGTGTGGTGGAAATCAACTGTTTGGGTGCACAGCAGGGCTCGGAAGGGAAAAAGTGCCATTTGACTGAACATTTGGCTGGAATAATGGCTATGTCGTATTTGGAAAGCCTGTAAAGTGCCTAAACAGTGGAGGTTCCCCACAAGTGACCCCATTCTGGAAACAAGACACCTCAAGGCTTTTATCTAGGTGTATATTGAGCATTTTGAATCCACGAATACTTCACAGAATTTGATAAGCTTAGGTTGCCATATTGAAAATTTTCATTTTTTTCACAAAAATGTTTCTTTAGCATCACATTTCTCACTTTTTCAAGAGGCAACAACAAAACATGGACCCCAGAGATTGTTATCCAATTTCTTGTGAGCGCAGGGATACCCCATATGTGGCCAAAAACCTCTGTTTGGATAAATGGGAGGGCTTGGAATGGAAGGAGCACCATTTGAATTTTGGAAAAGTTGAAATAAATTGCGCGCACCATGTTACATTAGCAGGGCCTCTTGGGTACCTATACATTAGAAACCCCCCACAAGTGACCCCATTTTGGAAACTGGACCCCTCAAGGATTTTATTCAGGAGTATAGTAAGCATTTTGAATCCACAGGTACTTCACAAAAATGTTGCTGTAGCAGCAATATTCTCACTGTTAGGCTATGTGGCCATGATCCAGCGTCACGGCGTCTAGTACACAGTGCCAGCCTTCCTGCAGAGATGTGAGTGTTGTCCACGGGAGAACGCAGCTGCCCATGCCCATGATTTGGGTTCAGGCTGCTGTGGACTTTAGTTTTATTCTACCTGCACAGAACACTCATCTCCACAGCATAAATTGACATGCTGAAGCTCGGGAAGCACCACAGGTCGGTTTATAATGCGGAGAAAAGAAGCACAGTGGGCATGGGATTTCTAAAAATCCTTCCACTGTGCTTCTACTGCACAACACAGCGTTATGGATGCAGGGAAAACACTCTGCGCCCAAAACGCTGCAAACCCTGATTGTGGGCACACAGCGTAAAATGCTACAATGGATGAATTGATAGATGTCAAACATATATAACGTCCCACCCCCTGCATATTCTAAGCTGGTGCCCTTTAGTGCCTTTCATGTGGCACTAAAGGGTGCCTAGCCTTGTATTTAGCCCAAAAAGAAAAAAAATAATTAAAATAAATGACGTGGGGTCCCCCCTATTTTTGATAGCCAGCTAGGGTAAAGCCGACAGCTGTAGCCTGCAAACCACAGCTGACAGCTTCAACTTGGCTGGTGATCAATTTGGAGGGCTCCTCAAGCTGTTTTTTTTTTTAGTTATTTATAAATAAATAATTAAAAAAAACAAACAAACGTAGCGTCCCCCCAAATTAGATCACCAGCAAAGGTGTAGATCACAGCTGGGGTCTGGTATTCTCAGGGTGGGAGGAGCCATGGTTATTGGACTCTTCCCAGCCTAAAAATAGCAGGCCGCAGCCGCCCCAGAAGTGGCGCATCCATTAGATGTGCCAATCCTGGCGCTTCACCCCAACTCATCCCATTGCCCTGGTGGGGTGGCAAATGGGGTAATAAATGGGGTTGATACCAGATGTGTAATGTCATTTGGCATCAAGCCCAGCAATAAGTTATGTCACGGCGTCTATTTGATACCAGACATAACTAATTGACAGTAATAAAAAAAAAAATTGACAACAAAAAAAAAGTTTAGTTGAAAATACACTCCCCAAAAACATTCCCTTTCACCAATTTATTGAAAAGAAAAAAAAAAATCAGGTCCCTGCTGTAATCCATTGTGAAAGTCCCGCGGCGATTCTGGACCTCCTAGAATATGGGCGGCACGTTCAGGGAACGTATCCCCCATTTTCTAGGAGTGCAGACCCACCATTTGAGAAGAGTGGGTGCAAAGAATTATCACCCACCCTCCCCGGGTCACAGCTACAGACTGCCGAGCAGCAGCAGCCAGCGTCTCTGAAGGCAAAGCAGGAAGTGGAGCTGACAGCCGCGCTCTGCACCTGTGACCGGCGTTCACTGAGAAGGAGGAGGGGGCCGCGGGGGATCAGAGATGAGACAGGTACGGGGAACACCGGGGAACACCGGGGGGGGATAGGGGGTGACCTGGCAGGGCCTGAGGAGCAGGTTTCTGTCGTATGTGTGATAGCACATGCGACAGAAACCAGAGGAACAGGGAAAATGCGGCCGGTGCGCTGCTGTGCGTGCCAGTGTGCGCGGCGCCATGTTATATTTTCGGGAGGAAGGGGGGTGGGGGGACACTTTAGCGGGACCAGGGGACCAGAGAGGACCGGGGGATGAGATTTATCTCCCATCTGACATGTTTGTTTATGCCAGATGGGAGATAAATGATTTTTTACCGGCGCGGTCATTTACTGTAAGGTGATCATCGGTAAACGGTGTGTACCGGTGATCACGTGAGCGGGGACCGGAAAAAACAGCCAGAATCATGATCTCCAGGGTCTCAGTTACCTCCGGCAGCTGAGACCTTGGAAATTTTCCGACTCTGGGGGGCGCTAGACCCTTTTTTCCGACCGCCGTTAAAAAGCGGCGAATCGGAAGAAGTACCCTAATTTGTCGCCATTAAAAGGCGTATTGGCGGTCGTTAAGGGGTTAAAAAAGAAGGAAAAAATACCAAAACCATTGAACAAGTCGCTTTTTCTTAAGAATATATAGAAATGAGATGAAAAATACTAAAAAACTAAGGGAGTGTAATAGTACACACTCCCATTTGTAATGTAAAAAAAAATAATAAAAATTGCACTGCAGTCTATACAAAACTTATAGATATCACTGCAGTCAGACATATATGGAGAGAAGGTATGCACACCAGTGACTATGCAAGGGGAATACATGTAATAGCAGAAACAGCTGTGTGAATACTGGCCTGAAAAATACAATAGCTACATGCAAAAATGAAAAAATGAGTGTGGAATCTGCATTACTGCCATGAAATATGAATAAAGAGAAATTTAGCTATTGAATTGATCAATGCAACAGAGCCCCAAAACCTCTGTTGCATTGATCAATTCAATAGCTAATTTTTTCTTTATTCATATTTCATGGCAGTAATGCAGATTCCACTCTCATTTTTTTATTTTTGCATGTAGCTATTGTATTTTTCAGGCCAGTATTCGCACAGCAGTTTCTGCTATTACATGTATTCCCCTTACATAGTCACTGGGGTGCATACCTTCTCTCTATATAGTGATTTTTTTTTTAGGTTTTTGCACCCAGTTCAGACTTAGAATGGTGTTCCAAACGTTATTTCTTTTTTTGCAATCAGATATAGCCCTGAGGTGGTAAAAATAAAAAAATGCTAATATTACAGAAAAATGAGTTGAACTGCATATATTTCGAAATTAAATTTTCAGATTAGAAACCCAAATCAGCGTGAAAAAATATCATGTAGTATATTTAGATATACCATTGTGCTGCGAGATACAACAGCAGCGACAGTTAATATTTATGCATTTATCCCGGGATAGCACTATGGTCATAGCGAACTATCATCCCCTTGTTTAATGCAAAAAATATTACAAATATTATTGATATGAATGATTGAATAATGAGGTGTAAAAAATCTGGTAGTGTAGAGAAAAAGTGGTGGTGCTGTTTCATTTTTTTCCCCTTTCTCCCCTTCTTTTTGAGCTTTGGAGAGGAAAAAAAAACAAAAAAACCCCAAGAAATCATATGGTGCAAACATTCACTAAGGCTAAGACCGCACTTTTCGTTTCCACCTGCGTTTCAGCTGCTTTTTAGGTCCGTTTTGAACTGCACCTTTTTCATGCCAAAAGGCATGCGTTTTGATTTTCCAGCAAAGTCAATGGTAAATGTTGATTTTTAGACCGCACTTTGTGTTTCTAAACACTGCGTTTAATTTGCATATTTTGTGGCAAAAACCATGCGTTCAAAGAAGCAGCATGTCAGTTGTTTTTGCCATTTCTGCAGTGTTTTACTAACATTGAAGTCAATAAGTGTCAAAAAGCAGCAAACATCAAAATTCCAGCGTTTTACATGCTTTTTAGGTGCAGAAACACTGTGTTTTTTACTTCAAAAATGCATGCTTTTCACACATTAAAATAATGGTATAATATGTCCCTTTACACACACAGTCCAACAATTAAATTAGTGAAATTCATGTTTTTATTGCTATTTTTGCAATAAATTTTATTAATCCGCTATATTTTCAAGAAATGTAACAAATTTCATTTTTATTTTAAAAATTATATCGGTTTATTATTTTTTTCTCGTTTTTTCAGTCTGTTTGACTATTTAATCTTTATTTAGCAGTGTCTAGATGTTCAAAACGCATCTGTCAAAAAGCAAGGGGAAAAGCATGTAAAAAGCGCTGAAAATGCATCTTAAACACGGGGACCACGGGGGAACACTATTCTCCTTAAGGAGACTTTGCAAGCCAGTCTGGCTGCCAGGTAAGGGGACTTATAGCTGCAATGCCCCTCTGGGAAATATTCAAATTGTCTCTCCAGTAAAGGAGACAAACTCTAGCACAGCGCCACCTATTGGAAGTAGCGATCCTAAAAGTCACAAGTGGATTTTCAACAATCCTTTGCAATATGACTCAGGATATATAAGCCAGATCAGAATCCCAATTTGCAGACACGGTGTTTCGGGGTGCTTGCCCCTCGTCAGTGCAAAGTATGGGGGTGTCTGATCTGGCTCATGAGAAAGCTATGTGGGGACCACGGGGGAACACTATTCTCCTTAAGGAGACTTTGCAAGCCAGTCTGGCTGCCAGGTAAGGGGACTTATAGCTGCAATGCCCCTCTGGGAAATATTCAAATTGTCTCTCCAGTAAAGGAGACAAACTCTAGCACAGCGCCACCTATTGGAAGTAGCGATCCTAAAAGTCACAAGTGGATTTTCAACAATCCTTTGCAATATGACTCAGGATATATAAGCCAGATCAGAATCCCAATTTGCAGACACGGTGTTTCGGGGTGCTTGCCCCTCGTCAGTGCAAAGTATGGGGGTGTCTGATCTGGCTCATGAGAAAGCTATGTGGGGACCACAGGGGAACACTATTCTCCTTAAGGAGACTTTGCAAGCCAGTCTGGCTGCCAGGTAAGGGGACTTATAGCTGCAATGCCCCTCTGGGAAATATTCAAATTGTCTCTCCAGTAAAGGAGACAAACTCTAGCACAGCGCCACCTATTGGAAGTAGCGATCCTAAAAGTCACAAGTGGATTTTCAACAATCCTTTGCAATATGACTCAGGATATATAAGCCAGATCGTAAATACACATGCGTTTTCAGCGCCAAAGTTCTGAAAAAGGCAACTTTGGTCAAATCAATTAAGCCCAAAATGTGCGTTTAGAACTGCAAGTAGGTGAACGCAAAGTGCGGTCTTAGCCTAAATGAAAGTCACTGGGGGAAGTGAGTTCAATGTAGACAAAGCTTAAGGCTATGTGCGCACGTGTGCACTCTGCACCGCACCTAAAAGGTGCGCTTCAGAGTGCAGCTGAAAAGCTCCGTTCTGAAGCGCATGGTGCCGGCAGAGAACGTGCGCTCTGCATGCTGCCTCTCCCTATAGACAGCATGCAAACCGCACGGAAGAAGTGACATGTCACTTCTTAGAACGCAGCGATTCGGGCAGCAGGCGAATCGCTGCGTTCTAATATGTCACGTGCGCACGGCTCCTGCACAATCTCCATAGACTGTGCAGGGGACGCAGGACGCATGCAGTTACGCTGCACTGCAGATCGCAGCGTAACTGCATGTAATACGCACACACAGCCTAAAACATGCACATGTGTTAGTGGGATTGGAGACAGAGCAGCACTATCCACTGTGCAGGAATTAGAATCAAAGTAACAAGAATCTTAAAACGAAAACAATTGAGATGAAATTAATGCATCACAACATAGCAATGAAAAAAGGGGAACTGAATGAGTGCTGAAAAGATCTACTAATAGATAGAAAAGAGAAAGTGAACAGGTTTAAACAACTTGTGTGATTAAATGAAATAGAACAACATGCAGTGGAAAAAAAGTAGTTTCTTTATTTTGATTGTATGCATGAGAAGGGACAGGTGTTTTTAGAAAGGAAATGGAAAATGTATTTAGGTCATGGGATATGTAATAGAATAGACAGTGACAAAAAACATACTAATGACAATGGAATTAGAATAGATATAAAGAAAAAAATTTAATTAATCACACAAGTTGTTTAAACCTGTTCACTTTCTCTTTTCTATCTATTAGTAGATCTTTTCAGCACTCATTCAGTTCCCCTTTTTTCATTGCTATGTTGTGATGCATTAATTTCATCTCAATTGTTTTCGTTTTAAGATTCTTGTTACTTTGATTCTAATTCCTGCACAGTGGATAGTGCTGCTCTGTCTCCAATCCCACTAACACATGTGCATGTTTTAAGCTTTGTCTACATTGAACCCACTTCCCCCAGTGACTTTCATTTAGTGAATGTGTACACCATATGATTTCTGTTTTGGTTTTTTTTTTTCTCTCCAAAGCTCAAAAAGAAGGGGATAAAGGGAGAAAAAAGTGAAATAACACCACCACTTTTTCTCTACACTACCAGATTTTGCACACTTCATTATTCAATAATAAATATCAATAATATTTGTAATATTTTTTGCATAAAACAAGGGGATAACAGTTCGCTATGACCATAGTGCTACCTAAATGCATAAATATTAACTGTCACTGCTGTTGTATCTTGCAGCACAATGGTATATCTAAATATACTACATATTTTTTCACGCTGATTTGGGTTTCTAATCTGATTACACACTTAATTTCGAAATATATGCAGTTCACCTCATTTTTCTGTAATATTAGCATTTTTTTATTTTTACCACAGCAGGGCTATATCTGATTGCAGTGATATCTATAAGTTTTGTACAGATTGCAGTGTAATTTTTTTTTTTTCATTACAAATGGTAGTGTATAGTCCCTTAGTTTTTTAGTATTTTTCATCTCATTTCTGTATATTCTTAAGAGAAAGCAATTTGGTCAATGGTTTTGGTATTTTTTGGTATTTTTTTCTTCTTTTTTTAAAATTTGTATCAATAAATTGTTGTCGTTTTTGCAATGTGCAGGTTGGTTCCTCTGCAATGCCACATAGGTAAAGGTACCGTCACACTAAGCGACGCTCCAGCGATCCCACCAGCAACCTAACCTGGCAGGGATCGCTGGAGCGCCACTACACGGGTTGCTGGTGAGCTGTCAAACAGGCAGATCTCCCCAGCAACCAGTGACCAGCCCCCAGCCAGCAGCGACGCGTGGAAGCGATGCTGCGCTTGGTAACTAAGGTAAATATCGGGTAACCAACCCGATATTTACCTTGGTTACCAGCGCACACCGCTTAGCGCTGGCTCCCTGCACTCCTAGCCAGAGTACACATCGGGTTAATTACCCGATGTGTAGTCTGGCTATGTGTGCAGGAAGCCGGGAGCCGGCACTCGCCGCGTAAGAGCGGCGGATGCTGGTAATGAAGGTAAATGTCGGGTAACCAAGGAAAGGGCTTCTTGGTTACCCGATATTTACATTGGTTACCAGCGTCCGCCGAAGCCGGATCCCTGCTCACTGCACACAACAACATCGCTAGCAACATTGCTGTTACATCACAAAAGTCGTGCCTCAGCAGCGATGTTGCTAGCGATGTTGCTTAGTGAGCCGTGGCCTTTACACATGTGATCCCTTGAACTTTGACCTTATCATGTGCCTGTTGGGCGGGGTTTTTTTTTCCTTCTTATCAATGTATTACTATCTCTGTTATGTTTATCGGTAGATTTTCCTGAGGAAGAAGAGGGGATATCTCTTTGAAACGCGTAGAATAAACCATCCACATTTCTTTTATTATTTGGAGTGTTTCTTTGTACAGCAGCGTGGAGTATACCACAATTATCCTGGTTTTTGTCTTGCTTCTGCCTTTGGCATGTTGGATCAGCTGCAGCTGTTATATGTCTCTATACTTTTCCAGGTGAGCGTTTGTATATTAAAAAGTCACCCTATTTTACACTGGTAAGTCCCTATTGCGCTCCTTATTAGAGATGAGCGATGTTCGAGGTTTGCCAATTTCATGTTCAAGTGATTTTTGGGGGTGTTCGAGTCGTTCGACGAACTCGAGCCTTTTGCTAAAAGTTTGACAGTTCGAGTAACGTTCAAGCACCAAAAGTGTGGCTTTTCACAGTAAGTATGTGCGCACCTTTCGTATCTGCATGTGTCCTCCGTCCCCAGCAAAATCCATCTCTTTTTTCTACTCACCGATTATGGGTGTCTCACTGCACGGCTGCCACAAATCTCCAGCGGCATTTCCTCTTTTGAAAATGGCTGCTGCTTCATTATTCAATTATTTATTCTGTGCTTTCCACGCCCACAGGTGCCAATGATTGGTTGCAGTCAGACACGCCCCCATGATGAGTGACAGCTGTCTCACTACAACTAATCACAGCCGCTGGTGGGTGGCTCTATATCGTGCAGAAAAATAAATAAATTTAAAAAAAACATGCGGTTCCCCCCATATTTGATACCTGCCAGGATAAAGCCACACGGCTGGAGGCTGGTATTGTTAGGATAGAGAGCACCACATTATGGGGAGCCCCCCACCCTAACAATATCACCCAGCAGCCGCCCGGAATTGCCGCATCCATTAGATGTGTCATTCCCGGGATTCTACCCAGCTCATCTCAAACTGCCCTGGTGCAGTGGCACTCGGGGTAATAAGGAGTTAATTATGCCAGGCGTCTCCCTGAGACTCCTTCCATGATTAAACTGTAAGTGAAAGTAAAAAAACACACACAGCAAAAAATCCTTTATTTGGAATAAAAGACAAAAAAACACCTCATTTACCTTTTTCAGGGAGCGATCTGTGTCCTCTCCACGCAGCAGCTGAAGTAAGCCGTGCTGTCACCAGACTTCACTCTGCAATGTAGACGTCAAGATCACCAAATCTGCCTATGTTTCTCAATAGAGCCAGTGGCTCAATGGATAGAGCTCCTGTCTAAGAAGCATTATAATGGTCATGAGTTCAAATCCTGGCCATCCCGGTAAAAAATTTAATTTATTTTTAAATTATAATTATTATTTATTTATAATTATAATTTAATTTACTTATGCACTGAGGGGAGGAGCCGGACATCAGCAGTGAGCCACGGGACACACCTCTAAAATCGGAGCAGTTCATGGAATGAGGCTGCATTGCTCTCTCTCTCTTTCTTTCTCTCTCTCTCTTTCTTTCTCTTTCTCTTTTTATAGCGCCAACATATTCCGCAGCGCTTTACAATTCAGGAGGCTCATATACATAAACATATACAAACAAGTAACAATTATAGAAGATACAATATTTAAAGGGCAAAAAAAAAGGCAACCCTTCCAGAGGTTTGGTGCAGCTCGGAAGAAGTCTTGGATTCTGGAGTGGGAGGTTTGAATTAGTGTGGATGTTAGTCGAAAGTCATTTCCAGAGCATAGAGAACGGGTGGGATGATAGACAGAGAGAAGGGTGGAGATGTAGGGGGGTGCTGCACTGTGGAGAGCTTTGTGGGTGAGAACAAGCAGTTTGAATTGGATCCTGTGATATATAGGCAGCTAGTGCAATGACTGGCACAGAGCAGAGGCATCCGTGTAGTGGTTAGCCAGATAGGTGACCCTGGCTGCTGCATTAAGGATGGACTGTAGAGGAGAGAGTCTAGTTAGGGGGAGACCAATTAATAGAGAGTTACAGTAGTCAAGGCGAGAGTGGACCAGGGCCACGGTGAGAGTTTTTGTCGTTTCCATTGTCAGAAAGGGGCGGATTCTAGAGATGTTCTTGAGGTGCAAGCGGCAGGTGCGGGCAAGAGATTGTATGTGGGAGGTGAAGGAGAGATCAGTGTCAAGTATAACCCCCAGGCAGCGGGCTTGCTGCCTAGGACTTATCGTTGTGCCACACACAGAGAGGGAGATGTCAGGTTTAGGAAGGTTGGGAGATGGAGGGAAAAGCAGAAGTTCAGTTTTGGAAAGGTTAAGTTTCAGATAGAGAGCAGACATGATGTTGCAAACTGCAGTAATCTCCCTCTCCCTCTCCCTCCTGGTGATGATCAGCTGATGCGGTCACCTGACGGCATCAGCTGACACTATAAGTCGAGCGGTGAGGCCAGCTTTTTAACCGCCCGGCCGGCTAAACTATCAGCTGCTGCTGTCGGACAGGAGTCTGCACAGAAGTGTGTAGTTTGTGGTTGTTTTTTTTTTTTGCACTTTTTTTTTACAATCAGCTGATTGTATAGCCGTTTATACAATCAGCTGCTGTGTGATGTGATTCAGGCCCTTGAATCTGACACATCATCTGATCGCTTTGCCTTCCAGCAAATCGATCAGATAATATTGGATCTGGATTGGACGGCACAGGACCCTTGACCCAGGATTACTGCGGAGGGGGGTTCTTTTTTTCAATAAAGATGGAGTCACTAATTGTGTTGTGTTTTATTTCTAATACAAATATTTTGCTGTGTGTTGTGATTTTTTTTATCTGTACTAGAAATTCATGGTTGCCATGTCTAATATTGGCGTGAAACCATGAATTTCGGGCTTAGGGCCAGTTGATAATATACAGCTAGACCTAACCCCATTATTACCCAGCGAGCCACCCGTCACCAGGGCAGCTGGAGGAGTTGGATACAGCGCCAGAAGATGGCGTCATTTTCTGGGGCGGCTGCAGACTGCAATTCTCAACAGGGGTGCCAAGAAAGCTTGGGCACCCTAAGCTGTGGATTCCAATCCTCAGCTGCCTAGTTGTACCTGGCTGGACACAAAATTTAGGCAAAACCCACGTCATTTTTTTTTTTAATTATTTCATGAAATTCATGAAATAATTAAAAAAAAATGGCTTCCCTATATGTTTGGTTCCCAGCTGGGTACAAATAGGCAGCTGGGGGTTGGGGGCAGCCTGTAGCTGCCTGCTGTTCCTGGCTAGCATACAAAAACATGGCGAAGTCCACGTAATTTTTTGGTGGGGGCAAAAAACTCCTGCATACAGTCCTGGATGGAGTATGCTGAGCCTTGTAGTTCTGCAGCTGCTGTCTGTCTGTATGGAGGAGAGCAGACAGCAGCTGCAGAACTACAAGGCTCGACATGCTCCATTCACTAGTGTATGCAGGAGAGCAGACAGCAGCTGCAGAACTACAAGGCTCAGTATACTCCATTCAGGACTGTATGCAGGAATTTTTTGCCCCCCAAAAATTTGACATGGGCGTCGCCATATTTTTGTATGCTAGCCAGGTACAGCAGGCAGGTACGGCTGCCCTCAAGCCCCAGCTGCCTATTTGTACCCGCCTGGGAACTAAAAATATAGCGAAGCCCTTTTCTTAATTATTTCATGAATTTCATGAAATAATTAAAAAAATAAAATCGACATAGGCTTCGCCCCATTTTTGTGTCCAGCCAGGTATAACTAGGCAGCTGTGGATTGGAATCTCAGCACAGATTAGCCCGAGCTTTCTGGGCACCTCTGCTGGGAATTGCAGTCCACAGCCGCCCCAGAAAGTATCGCTTTCATAGAAGCGCCATCATCTGGCGCTGTATCCAACTCTTCCAGCAGCCCTGAAGCCGGGTGGCTTGCTGGGTAATAATGAGTTAATACTAACTTTATTTTATTAGCTAGTATCAAGCCAGAGATTCTTAATGTCAGGCAAGTTTGACCCGGCCATTAAGACTCTCCAATAAAGGGTTAAAAAAAAGACATTACACAGAGCAAAAATACTTTAATAGAAATAAATACACAGACACATTAGAGACTCCATGTTTATTACTCCCTCTCAGCCCTCCACGATCCTGCTCTTCTGTCTTCTTTCTACTTCAACCCATGCAGCAATGCTACATCAGACAGCACTGCATGGGAGGAATAAGCTGCTGCTTCCCGTGCAGTCTATTCACTCAGTGAGTGAGCAGCAGCTGCATGCTGTAAGCGGTTACCATAGTAACGGTGCTCCGATCACGTGATTCCCGGTGCCACTATTCACCGGCTGTGGCATCTAGTCCCTGCATGTGGGCTGACTCTGTAAAGAGCGCTGACATGCATGGACGGGGAAGCCGATCATGTGCCAGAGCATCTCGCCGGTAAAAGGACATGCTCAAACGAGCACCGCTTACCGGAGAGATTCACTGACAGGACCTAGCAATGACATCTAGCCATGTGACCAATAATAAGGATGACGGCGCTCCTCCAGGTGAAAAAACATGCAATTCTTTATTCCATCAGTTGTATGACAGCAACATTTCGACCTGGTGGTCTTTATCAAGCACCACCAGGTCAAAACGTTGCTGTTATACAACTGAGGAGCGCTGTCATCCTTATTATTGGTATGTTATTTTAAGTGATCCCTTGATCATGGAAGTGTGCTCCTGAAGTGCTGATTGTGCTGTTGCACAGGCACATAAGTTTTTTAACCAAGGTGCTGTGGACTTTTCTTTTTTGGATAGCCATGTGACCAGTCTGTAGCCAATGAGATAATAGACACGTGACTGGTCAAATGCTATTTTGACGTCACGATAGGTCAGTGCTGGTTACCGGGAGGATGCAGCGATTATCGGAAGGAAAAGCGGATGGAGACAGAGTGCAGGACGCGTCGCAGGAACCTGTAAGTGTTATGGCAATGTTTATTAACTGTATGTATACATGTATAATGTGTTTTTATGTGTTTGTGTTTGCCTCCCATTGTTGTCAATGGGGTTCGAGTGGTTCGTCGAACGGTTTGTCGAACGTTCGTCGAATGGGGCCTCCGTTCGACGAACCGAACTTGAGCCTTCAGAGGTTCGCTCATCTCTACTTATATCCACAGCTTTTTCCTGTCTATTTTCTCTGGTGTTGGTGGAATTTGTATCTTCACCCCCCAGTGTGGTTTAACCACTAAGGATTTTGTGAGCAGCAGTGGGCGCATTTGTCACAGCATGGAGTACCTTCAGAACAGATTCTCATCAAGGGAAAAATTGATCCAGCAAACAATTGGAAATATCATCACACCTACTTTGGACTGTGCTAGTGATTTATTCACAGAAGATGACACTAAATGTATGAAGGAGCTTTTACACAGATTTGAAGATGCTTTAAAGGATGAAATACATTATGGCATTGATGCCCATTTCCTTACTATCTACATTGAAGAAAGGATTTGTCCTAGAGGGCTGAGGTTAGTATTAGCCCCCCCTTTTCCAGATGAGTCTGAATTTTGTGTTTTATGGAACTTTCATTTGAATGAATGTATGAGAAATTTACTACTTTGCACAAAAAAGAAGCACTTTGGCTGATACAGCCACGGAGAAAATACAGTTTTTTTCCAAAGAATTCCATAGGTTCAACATACACCCCGAGTACAAAAAAAATTATTTTAATATCGTTACAAACCTAATTCAGATTGAACATGACACCATTATTAGGAAGTCAGAGAAGCATAATCGTGACAGGGGTAATTCTTTGAACACTGATATTTCCAGGTCTCAAACAACAGGCACAGTTTTTTCATCAAAAGGAAGTTCCAGTGCATCTGGTTTTAAAGACAATAAAACTAGCTTCAGAGAAAACAAACCCTCTGGCAGTAGTTTGAACAGTAATGACTACACTAGAAGTTTCACTAAAAGTAAATATCGTAAGAGATCATTTAATAGCCATATCTCCTCATCTGTAGCTGTTTCGCACAGTAACATGAACAGTGATCATATAGCAGCCAAAGTGAATAAGCCTAACTCAGAGGTCTCAACAGCTCAGTGTGATATTTTAACAGAAAAGGTTCCAACAGTCCAGAATGACATTTCAGCAAAAGACAACCAAGTTTTAACAGTTGAGGCACAAATTCATACAAATAGTAACAACAATTCCCAGCATATTGACATTGATAATAATGAGCTAAATGAAGTAAAAGAATTGGTGGATGCGAAATTATATCTAGAAAAGATTAAACAGCTAATTGATAGTATTAATAGGGGTAAGGAGGACCTTACCCCTATCAAAATACTGCAAAATAAAGTTTCTACAAACACTCACAGCTTGATTGACTTAGTCGATTCTACACCATCAGCCTTATTAGATCTCATCACTAGAGTTGAGCGCGGTTCGCGGTTCTCCAGTTTGCGGTTCAAGTGATTTTAGGGGGTGTTCTAGATCGAACTAGAACTCGAGCTTTTTGCTAAAAGCTCAACAGTTCGAGTTACGTTCTAGAACGGTTCTATCAGCAAAAGCAGGGCTTTTTACAGCTACACTGTGCAGGGAGCCATCGCTGGCAGCCTGCGGTAAGTGTCGCGGGCAGAGGGGACGCGCTCGCCACGCTCGGGTCCGGGGCTTCTGCTGCTGCGGTAGGCCGGACCCGGGGACTCGAGCAGCGCTCCTCACTCGTGAGTGAAAAGGGGATGGTTTGTTTGGGGAGATTGTTCGTGACACCACCCTCGGTACGTGGTGATGATGGCACCACCGCTGCTGATAACGGGGATCCCAGGAGAGATGGTAGGGACCAGCAAGGATGTTGTCCCCTCCGTGGGTAGGGGGTTGGTGATCCCGGGGCCCGGTGGTTTAACGGGGAGGCTGGATGGCTGGGGTGCAGGGACTGTGCGGCACGGTGCCGGACGGCACTGGTGTACTCACTCAGACAATCACTGACAGAGTCTCTGGTATACCAAAACGGCCGGATGGACGGGTCCCACAGCCGGCTGCAGTGTTGTTGTTGTGCTCTCCCCGGATGGCTGATGGTGACTGTCTTTCCCTGCACCTGTTAGAGATGTTCTGACTCCTGTGGTTGCCCACCGGTAGTCCGCTCCCCGGCGTATAGGTGCCATAGCAGCCCGTTTTGCCCGCAGGTGCTGGCCCTTGGATCTCTAGCCTGTGGCGGTGGCTGTGTATCCTCACGGTGTGAGCGGTTGCCTTCTGTCGGGACTTGGTTGTTGGGGAACCCCTGGGGTTCCTGTCACACTCGGATTTGACTATTAACGGCGGCTCCAAGCCTGGTCGGGGTCCGATGGCCCTGCCTGTGTGCTTAGCTTCACTCCACTCCCCGGTTCGGTACCGGTGGGCCACCGCCCAACCCCGGTCCTACAGTTCCACAGAGTTCCGCTAACTCCTGCAGACGGCCACCACCGTCTGCCAACCTTGCTGTCAGTGCCTGGGCTCCTAACCGCAGACGTTTTACTCCTCTCACTTTCACCTCCTAAACTCATCTGTCTGTTTTTCCCGCCTCCAGGCCTGTGAACTCCTCGGTAGGTGGGGCCAACCGCCTGGCTCCGCCCCACCTTGTGTGGACATCAGATCCTGGAGGGATGCAACAAGGGTTTTTGTCTCACTGGTGTAACTGTCTAGGGTGGGGGGTGTGTATGTTGGTATGTATGTGACTACCTGGCTAGTCCAAGGCGTCACACTCCCCCTTGGTAAAATGCAGACCATCCGCGGGCTGCCCTTCCATCACCAGTTTTATTTTTCAAACTGCAAAAGATAAATTAACATGTAAAAAACATTCAAAATAAGCATGTTTAGAAATCTTCCCTTACGGGAGGTACGGTACTTTAACGTTTCAAAACATTAAACATTTTTATTAAAATGGACGGGTTCATGGTCATCCTCTCTCCCACCCAAATAACCTAAACCTTGGTGCTGCCCCTAAGAAACAGGCAGCACCCCTTTACCCTAGTCCAGGTCCAGGTTACCCGAGCGGGAACTGGTGCGGTGTCTCGCACCCGGCTGTCACTTCAGGGGACCCCATGTCCAGGGGGACCCCTGACCCCCAGAGGATGGCCACCGGTCCAGGTGGTGGCCGGGCCCCAGCCTCCTCTGCTGTGGGCCCTTCCTCCAATCTGCCTCTCTGGAGGCGGCACGGAAAATGGAAACCGGCCCACAAAACTATTTACAAGCCCACAAGTTCGTGGGTGGCCTGCTAGTTCTCGGCCATGTCTATGAGCAGTTCCTCATGCGGACGGTAAAAACACACAGGGTCCCTCCGGGGACAACTTGTCTCAAAACGGACGGCAATCTGGTGAAACTTCGGTTTGATTAGTGTTCATTCATTCAGCTATTTACACAATTAACATACAGCACCCCTAGATGGTAGTTTCCCTGTACCTAAGTGGGGGTCGACCTAGGTTGGGGAATGTGGACCTTCTGGGCCCAATGTCATCAGTGGAGGGCAAGGGGCAGAGGAGACAGTCAGTTCCTCTTCTCTTATGGCAGGTATGGCGAGTGGAGACCCAAGGGGAGGGGGTATAGATGCGTCCCTGGGCACTTGTTCGAGCGGCTCACTGGCGGGGATTTCCGTCTCCATTTCTTCCACGTGTTATGGGAACATTATCACCGGAACAATCACCGCACCGTTTTGCATAGGCCAGTCTGCTGGGAAATCGCCCATCACTGTGTGGATCACCTTCTTCTCCTTTTCCCCGCGCGGCGTAGGAACCGGAACTTCGGCTGTCACTCTCAAGGGGTGAGGACATTTCTTCAGGTTGTCCCTGGAAACCGTAGTGGCAGTCCTCCCCTTGTCGCGACTGATCAGATAAGCCTTCTCATTCTCCCATTCAGTGGGCTGTATGACATACGGGGTCCTTTCCCACTGGTTATCCAGCTTATGAGTCTGTCTCTTCCGCTTCAGCATGACATCTCCCGGCTCAAAGGGGACGGCTGACGCTCGCTTATTGAAGCGTTGCGCTTGTTTCTCTCGGCTCTGACCGAGATTCTTCACCACATACTCCTGGACTTGTCGGTATTGGATTTGCCGCCGAGAATCCCAGCCAGCAGTCGAAGGGAGGGCCTCAGGAGCTTCCAAGCCCATTTCTAGGTCCACCGGCAGCCGGCCCGGTCGGGCTCTCATCAGATACGCCGGGGTGCATTTGGTAGAACTACTGGGGATGTTGTTGTACATGTCGACCAGGTCGGGCAGCTTTTCTGGTCACAGGTTTCGCTCTTCCAACGGTATCACCTTGAGGAGGTCCAGGACCAGATGGTTCATCTTTTCGCACATCCCATTAGTTTGGGCATGATATGGCGTGGTCCTAATTTTCTTACAACCGTACAATTGGCAGTACTCTTGAAACACCTCTGCTTCAAAGGCTGAACTCTGGTCCATGAGCACCCTCTCTGGGTCTCCGTGCGGTCGACAGAAGTAGGCCTGGAAGGCCCTAGCTGCGGTACGGCCGGTCAAATCCTTGACAGGAACAACCACCATGAATCTGGAGTAGTGGTCCACGATCGTTAAGGCATAGGTATACCCATTTCGGCTGGGTGTGAGATTAACGTGGTCCGGGGCAACCAACTCCAGCGGTTGGTGGGTGACGATTGGCTGTAGAGGAGCTCTTTGGCTGACTTCATCCTTCCTTCTCAGCGCACAGGGGCCGCACTCTCGGCACCAGGCCTCCACAGATTCTCGCATCCCACTCCAATAGAACCGCTCTCTCAGCAACATCTCCAGCTTTTTCCAGCCGAAATGCCCGGCGCCATCGTGATATGCCCGTAGGACTTTGGGCACACTGGCCTGAGGAACCACCAGCTGACGGACCTTCTCGTGAGTCTTCGGGTTGATCAGTCCCCAATACAGCTTTCCCTCGTGCAGGTACAGCCGTGCTCGTTCTTTCCACAACCGCTGGGCCTCAGGGGGCGCTGCCGGATCCATTCCAGAGGAGCCTTGCTCAATCATGGTCTTGACCAATTGGACGGCAGGCGCTTGGTCTTGGGCTTTTCTCCAACCCTGACTGGGTAGTGGGTCCAGGTTCGCCTGCTGTTGTTTGACATGTAATTTTTCGTCCAGTGGTTGATGGAACGCGGGCAGCTCAATTTCTTCGAGGTCATCGTCTTCCGACCACCCATCCGGCAGGTGGGGCATCCGGGACAACGCATCCGCGTTGGTGTTCTTGCGGCCGGCTCTGTATTTGATAGTGAAGTCATAATTAGACAGCCTGGCCACCCACCGCTGTTCCAGAGTGCCCACTTTGGCCGTGTCTAGATGGGTCAATGGATTATTGTCCATGTAAGCCGTGAATTTTGCCGCTGCGAGATAATGTCGGAACCTTTCAGTGATTGCCCACACCAGGGCCAGGATCTCAAGCTTGAAGGAGCTGTAATTTTCGGAGTTCCTTTCCATGGGCCGGAGTTTTCTGCTGGCATAGGTGATCACCATCTCTCGCCCGTCCTGGACTTGGGACAGGACTGCTCCCAAGCCCACATTGCTAGCGTCGGTGTAGAGGACGAACGGGAGGCTGTAGTCGGGGTACGCCAGGATCTCCTCTCCCGTCAAGGCCGTCTTCAGCTGGTGAAAGGACTCCCCATGCTTTTTCTCCCACACAAACGGAGTTCCAGGGGACCTGCCACCCTTGGTCTGTCCCACGAGGAGGTGTTGCATGGGGACGGCCATCTTCGTGTACCCCTTGATGAAGCGACGGTAGTAGCCCACCAGGCCCAGGAACTTTCTCACCTCTCTCACTGTGGTCGGTCTCGGCCAGTCCTGGATAGCAGTGATCTGCTCGGGATCTGGGGTGACACCTTCTGCGCTCACCACGTGTCTGAGGTACTGTACCCTAGGCTTCAGTAGGTGGCACTTGGAGGGCTTCAGTTTCATCCCATACTTGGCTAGGGACGCGAACACTTCAGCCAGATGTTCCAGGTGGGCCTCGTACGTCTGGGAGTATACGATCACATGATCTAGATACAGTAGGACCGCTTCGAAATTGAGATGTCCCAGGCAACACTCCATGAGCCGTTGGAAGGTTCCAGGGGCATTGCACAGCCCGATTGGCATGCTGATAAACTCGCAGAGTCCCATGGGAGTGGCGAATGCAGTCTTCTCACGGTCCTCTGGTGCGACCGCCACCTGCCAGTATCCGCTGGTAAGGTCAAGGGTAGAGAAGAAGTTAGCAGTTCTCAGCGCAGCTAGCGACTCTTCGATTCGGGGGAGAGGATAAGCATCTTTATGCGTTATCTGGTTGATCTTCTGGTAATCAAGACACATTCTCATGGTGCCATCCTTCTTCTTCACCAGCACCAGTGGGGCTGCCCAGGGACTACAACTATCCCGAATGACCCCTGCCTCCTTCATGTTCCTCAACATCTCTTTGGCGCATTAATAATGTGCTGGCGGGATGGGCCTATATCTTTCTTTAATGGGTGGATGTATGCCTGTAGGTATATGGTGTTGAACCCATTTAATCCTCCCGAAATCTAATTGGTGCTTGCTGAAAACCTGTTCATACTCTTGCACTACCCTGTATACCCCTTCTTTGTGATGCGTGGGTGTGGTTGCAGTGCCTACGTGTAGTTTTTGGCACCACTCCCCTAACTGTTCAGGGGGTAGATGGTTACTGGCAGGGGACGCTGAGGTAGGAGGGGCGGCTCCGTGAATGGTGTGAGGGTCTAGGGTAAGTAACTTGGCAAGGTTGGCTTAACGGGGAGGCCTAACTTCCTCCTCTCCACAATTCAGCACTCTTACAGGCACTCTCCCCTTTTTGACGTCAACCACCCCTCTGGCCGCCATTACCGTGGGCCAGTGTTCAGAAGGCATGGGTTCCACCATCGCCAGGTAGTCGTGCCCCTGGGGGCCTACTGCTGCCCTGCACCAAATCATCATCTCGCTCCGGGGTGGCACTACCAAGGGTGCCACATCCATCACCCTTACTCCACCAATCTCTCAGCCAGTTGAATTCACTTGTTACCGATATAGGAGGGCCCGGATCTCACGCTGCACAGCCCTCTGTCGGCCTCCTCCTGCTGTGGTGGCCAACTGCTGTAACAGACTCAGCACCTCACTCATACAATGCTCCATCACATTGGTCCCTAGGATTACTTTTGGGTTATGGTCACTGGGTTCATTCATCACCACAATCATCCCTTGGTTCTTTAACTCCGCACGTCCCACGGTCAGGGTCACTTGTTTGTATCCCACTTAGGTTAGAGGGAGTCCATTGGCTGCGACAAGGGTCAGGCTATCATCAGAGGGGGCAAGTTCGTCAGTACCCCAATACTGCTGGTACAGTGTACAGTCATGGCCAAAAGTTTTGAGAATGAGACCAAAATTATATTTTCACATGATCTGTTACCCTCTGGTTTTTAATTGTGTTTGTCTGATGTTTACATCACATACAGAAATATAATTTCAATCATATTATGAGTACCAAAAGGTTATATTGACAGTTAGAATGAGTTAGTGCAGCAAGTCAATATTTGCAGTGTTGACCCTTCTTCTTTTAGACCTCTGCAATTCTCCCTGGCATGCTCTCAATCAACTTCTGGATCAAATCCTGACTGATAGCTGTCCATTCTTGCATAAGCAATGCTTGCATTTTGCCAGAATTTGTTGGTTTTTGTTTGTCCATCCGTCTATTGATGATTGCCCACAAGTTCTCAAAGGGATTAAAATCTGGGGAGTTTCCAGGCCATGGACCCAAAATCTCTATGTTTTGTTCCATGAGCCATTTAGTGATCACCTTTGCTTTATGGCAAGGTGCTCCATCATGCTGGAAAAGGCATTGTTGGGCGCCAAACTGCTCTTGGACAGTTGGGAGAAGTTGCTCTTGAAGGAAATTCTGGTACCATTCTTTATTCATGGCTGTGTTTTTAAGCAAGACTGTGAGTGAGCCGATTCCCTTGGCTGAGAAGCAACCCCACACATGAATCGTTTCAGGATGCTTAACAGTTGGCATGAGACAAGACTGGTGGTAGCGCTCACCTCTTCTTCTCCTAATAAGCTGTTTTCCAGATGTCCCAAACAATCGAAAAGGAGATTCATCTGAGAAAATGACTTTACCCCAGTCCTCAGCAGTCCACTTCCTGTCCTTTTTGCAGAATATCAGTCCATTAAGCCATTTTTGTGCAGAGCAATGATGGCTGCACGTGTTTATTTAGAGATAACCATGGTTAACTGAAGAGAAACAATGATACCAAGCACCAGCCTCCTTTTAAAGTGTCCAGTGGTGTCATTTTTACTTAATCATGACTGATTGATCGCCAGCCCTGTCCTCATCAACACCCACACCTGTGTTAATGGAACAATCACTAAAACAATGTTAGCTGCTCCTTTTAAGGCAGGAATGCAATGATGTTGAAATGTGTTTTGGGGGTTAAAGTTCATTTTCTTAGCCAATATTGACTTTGCAAGTAATTGCTGTTAAGCTGATCACTGTTTATGACATTCTGGAGTATATGCAAATTGCCATTAGAAAAACTTAAGCAGTAGACTTTGTAAAAATTAATATTTGTAGCATTCTCAAAACTTTTGGCCATGACTGTATATGGTATAGTGGTTACCTGTGATCCTGTGTCCAAGAGGGCCATGAGCGGGATGCCATCCACTGCCAGGGGGATGATGGGGCGAGCTCCGACGTACCGGTCTCGCCAATCGGGGGGGCATTGGTGTCTACTCCTGAGGATTGGCCCTTGGCCCCAGGGGTTGCTCGTTTAACGGGCATCGCCTAGAGTAGTGGCCAGGCTTGCTGCACCTGTAACAAATAGGAGGCCCATACCGTGAGTCATTGGTCCTTCTCCGCTGCATCCAGAGGACGTCCTCTGGGCTGTCGGGGAGCTGGAACCTCCCTGGGGGCTTGACTCTCATCGGAAGCTGGAGTGCAGCGAGGATCTTGGCTAGGTCTCCATCCATGCGGCGGACCTGTGCAGCTAGCGCCTCCATCCCGACGAGCACTGCAGGGACTGGTAGAGCTGGGAGAGGAGGTGCCATCGTGATGGGAGCGGTTTCAGCCGGCCTTGGGGCCGCCTCAGGAGCATCTAGCGTTGGGACCTGCAGGGCCTTGATGGCCTGCTCCTTCAATACTGCAAAGTCCAGATTGGGGTGTTCTAGGGCCCACAGCCGTAGCTGCTTGCGGTATTCCGCAGACCCCAGCCCTTGCAGGAATTGTTCCACTAGCATCTTATTGCTGTCCGCATCATTAATAGTGTCCATCCGCTTCAGCGTACGGAGGGCTGTTTGCAGGCGCAGTGCATAGCCTCTTATATTATCCGCAGGCAGCTGTCGACACTGATAGAACTGCATCCGCAATTCCGCTTCCGTGCGGGTCTCAAAAGCGATTTGGAGTTTTTGAAAAAATGGTAGTCACTGAGGCCCGGTCCGCGTCGGTCCAGGTCTCCGTCTCCTGCTTAGCCGCGCCGGTTAGCTGCCCTAGCACTACTGCTGCCCGTTGCCTGTCAGTCAAGGGATATAAATCGAGGACCGGGCTAATCTTTTTCCGGAACACCTGCAAAGCATTAGGCTTCCCATCGTACTGCGGCATCCAAGTAGCACCGGGCACATAGGGCAGGCAGAACGGCATTACCTGGGCGACCGCTGGGCCCGCGGTCTCCCCCGCTCTTGCGGCCGGAGCACAGGCTACCCCGTTTCCATCTACAGGAGCAGCTGCGGCTGCGACCGCCACCCCTCCAATGGCTCCGTCGGGCGCAGAGATCTTTTTCCCATCCCCCCTTGGTTCTTTTTAGCACTTCCTTTTTGGGGGCGGGGCTTCGCTTTCGCTCCTTCCCTGCTCGGGGAAGACGCTCGAGCGAGAAATCTTCGTGCCAAAAATGGTGGTGCTTCAAATTCTTTGGCCGGACGCCGCCGGCGGGGACTGCAAGGCGCACCTCTACCGGTAGGTAGATCGGTTCTATCCTGTTCATGACGCCAAGTTGCCACGGGCGGAGGGGACGCGCTCGCCACGCTCAGGTCCGGGGCTGCTGCTTCTTGGTGGCTCGAGCGGTGGGCCAGACCCTGGGACTCGAGCAGCACTCCTCACCCGTGAGTGAAAAGGGGATGGTTTGTTTGGGGAGATAGTTCGTGACGCCACCCATGGGACGTGGTGATGATGGCACCACCGCTGCTGATAACGGGGATCCCGGGAGAGATGGTAGGGAGCAGCCAGGATGTTGTCCCCTCCGTGGGTAGGGGGTTGGTGATCCCGGGGCCCGGTGGTGTAACGGGGAGGCTGGATGGCTGGGGTGCAGGGACTGCGAGGCGTGGTGCCGGACGGCACTGGTGTACTCACTCAGACAATCACTGACAGAGTCTCTGGTAAACCAAAATGGCGAGATGGACGGGTCCCACAGCCGGCTGCAGTGTTGTTGTTGTGCTCTCCCTGGACGGCTGATGGTGGCTGTCTTTCCCTGCACCTGTTAGAGATGTTCTGACTCCTGTAGTTGCCCACCGGTAGTCCGCTCCCCGGCGTATAGGTGCCGTAGGAGCCCGTTTTGCTCGCAGGCACTGGCCCTTGGATCTCTAGCCTGTGGCGGTGGCTGTATATCCTCACGGTGTGAGCGGTTGCCTTCTGTCGGGACTTGGTTGTTGGGGAACCCCTGGGGTTCCTGTCACACTCGGATTTGACTATTGACGGCGGCTCCAAGCCTGGTCGGGGTCCGATGGCCCTGCCTGTGTGCTTAGCTTCACTCCGCTCCCCGGTCCGCTAACTCCTGCAGACGGCCACCACCGTCTGCCAACCTTGCTGTCAGTGCCTGGGCTCCTACCCAGGCACACGCAGACGTTTTACTCCTCTCACTTTCACCTCTTAAACTCATCTGTCTGTTTTTCCCACCTTCAGGCCTGTGAACTCCTCGGTGGGTAGGGCCAATCGCCTGGCTCCGTCCCACCTGGTGTGGACATCAGACCCTGGAGGGAGGCAACAAGGGTTTTTGTCTGACTGCTGTAACTGTCTAGGGTGGGGGGTGTGTATGTTGCTATGTATGTGACTACATGGCTAGTTCAGGGCGTCACATAAGCTGGTAACCAAGATAAACATTGGGTATTCAAGTAAAGTGCTTTGGTTAGTAACCAAATATTTATCCTAGTTACGTGTGCAGGGAGCCGACACTTCCCCGCTCAGCTCGCTCTGCCCTTTCCTGCACGCGGCATGTACACACACACACACACACACACTCACATACACACACACACACACACTAACACTCACACTCACCTGTCCCCAGCCATGCAGTCCACCACACTGACGTCCTCAGCGCCACATGGCCCCACTAGGCTCCACTCACTTCACACTCCGCCTGCACATATGGCCCCGCTAGGCTCCGCCCACCTTGCACTCTGCAAACATTACCCCGCTAGGCTACGCCCACCTGGCACTCTGCACACATGGCCCCACTAGGCTCCGCCCCCTGGCACTCTGCACACATTATCCCGCTAGGCTCCGCCCACCTGGCACTCTGCACACATGGCCCCGCTAGGCTCCGCCCACCTGGCACTCTGCACACATGGCCCCGCTAGGCTCCACCCACCTTGGACTCTGCACACATTACCCCGCTAGGCTCCGCCCACCTGGCACTCTGCACACATGGCTCTGCCCACCTGGCCCTCTGCACACATTACCCCGCTAGGCTCCGCCCACCTGGCACTCTGCACACATGGTCTCGCTAGGCTCCGCCCACCTGGCACTCTGCACACATGGTCCCTCTGGGCTCCGGCCACCTGGCACTCTGCACAGATTACCTCACTAGGCTCCGCCCACCTCGCACTCGGCACACTTCTGGAACTCTGCACACATGGCCCCGCTAGGCTCCGCCCACCTGGCACTCTGCACATATGGCTTCGCTAGGCTCCGCCCACCTGGCACTCTGCACATATGGTCCCGCTAGGCTCCGCCCACCTGGCACTCTGCACATATGGTCCTGCTAGGCTCCGCCCACCTGTCACTCTGCACACATGGTCCCGCTAGGCTCCGCCCACCTCACACTCGGCACACATGGCCCCGCTCGGCTTACCTGCGGTGATGAAGTCCCGCCCTCCCAACCTCAGCGCTGTCACTGTCCTCCGAGGCCGCTGCTTGTCACATCACCTTCTCTCGCTTCCGACCCGAGACTGTGACTAGCGGTGACGTCACGGGCCGCTCGCGATATTTGGCTCTGAAGGTCATTGAAGTCAGTGACAGGTGCTGTCAGCAGTGCAGGAGATCAGCGCAGGTAATGTACCTCGCTGACAGCAGCACTTGTCATCCCCTGCAGTGACCTGGGCTATTGATGTTAGCTCAGGTCACTGCATTGCTCTCCCAGCCAATGGGGAACATCCTGCTCTTCATTGACTGGGACAGTGTGGATCGTCATGGGAACCCCTTGGATTACAGCAGACCTGGATTTGTTTTTCTTTCTAACAAATTGGTGAAAGAGGGAATGTTTTGGGTAGTGTTTTTTCAAATAAAAATGTGTTTGTCGTCTATTTATTTTTATTACTGACTTGGTGATGTCGGGTATCTGATAGACACGTGACATCACTAACGCCAGGGATTGATGCCAGGTGACATTACACATCTGGTATTAACCCCATATATTACCCCGTTTGCCACCGCACCAGGGCACAGGATGAGCTGGGGCGAAGCACCCGGATTGGCGTATCTAATGGATGCGCCACTTCTGGGGCGGCTGCGGCCTGCTATTTTTAGGCTGGGGAGAGTCCAATAACCATGGACCTCCCTAGTCTGAGAATATCATACCCCAGCTGTCTGCTTTACCTTGGCTGGTGATCCAATTTTGGGGGGACCCCCACGTGTTGTTTTTTTTTTAATTATTTATTTAAATTTAAAATAACAGCGTGGGGTGCCCTCAGTTTTGGATTACCAGCCAAGGTGAAGCTGCCAGCTGTGGTCTGCAGGCTGCAGCCGTCTGCTTTACCCTAGCTGGCTACAAAAATAGGGGGAACCCCACGTCATGTATTTATTTTTTTGGCTAAATACGAGGCTAAGCACCCCTTAGTGCCACATGAAAGGCACCAAAGGGAGCAAAATTACAAAATGCAGGAGAGTGGGACACTATGTGTCTTTCTGCCATTATAATGACAGAAAAGACTGATATGAAGTGTACAAGCACAGGAAAATCAGCAGAGTGCTCTACGCTGTGAAAGCAGTAGAAAATGGCACTGGAGTGAATATGTGACCGCCTCATGTAGGTTGAAGCTATGGATCTGTACCGCCCTGGGGGCTCGGCTGCTCTCCGCCGAGCTGCTCGGATCTGGGCTCGGGTTGTCGGTGGGTCGAGCGCCTCCGGACCGGTGGCCACGTCGCTCTGGAAAGGGGGGGGGGTTGGTTGTTTAGTTTGGGGTGGATCAGTTTCACACCGTGGTGACCGGTAACAGTTCGTGACGCCACCCACGGGTCGTGGTGAGGTGATGGGCACCACCGCTGCAGTGAGGGTGCGGGGGCTCGTCCGGGATCGGTGGTGGGTCGCAGCTAGGTGTTGACCCCTCCGTGGGTAGGGGGTTTGTTGGTCCTGGGGCCAGGTGGCAGGAGCGGGGGGTTGCAGGATGCAGGGGATCGCTTGCGGCGCGGTGCCTGATGGCACTAGTGTACTCATGATTAAACCACACAGAGTCAATGGTAAACCAAGTTCGGTGTAGATTGGTGCCCACAGCCGGCTGCGTGTGTCCCCAGTGAGGTTAGTGATGTCGCCTTTTTCCTGCACCTTTAAATTTGCTATAGTGACTCCTACACTTCAGCAACGGTAGTCCGCCCCCCGGCTTTTGGGTACCGGAGGAGCCCTTTTGCCCGCAGGCACTGGCCCTTTGGATCTCTGGCCCCTGGCGGTGGCTCTTATCCGGAATCGGTGGGCTGTTGCCGTCTATCGGGACTGTGGGTGGGAATGAACTCCTGAGGTCCTGACCGCAATCAGTAGATTTGTCTGAGCCCGGTTGCTTCTGGGCTAGAACGGGGTCTGAGTACCCTGCCTGGTTGCCTGGTGCTCCGGTTGACTTGTTAGCTCCCCGGTTTGGGTCTGAAGGGTCACCACCCTCTTCTCGATCCCTACGGTTCCGCAGTTCAGTCCCTGACCGGACTCCTGCAGACGGCCACCACCGTCTGCCTGCCTGACCGTTCCAAGGGGTCCTAGGCTCCGTCCTAGACACTTGACTCTCAGCTCGCCACTTTTACGCCTCTCACTACTCCTCTCCCCACTCGACTCACTTGTCCTTTCCCTGCCTCAGGCCAGCAGACTCATCGGAGGGCGTAAACCAAAAAAGAACAATACGACCAAAGTCTAAATATTGAGGTGAAAAAACTTTATTTGAAGGGATAGGTGCAGGGCGGCACAAACAAGTGTGGAAACCAGCTGATGATCACTAAAAATTAAGGATAATATCCTACTGCTGACAAATCATTAACACGACCATATATGGTGTAGAACAGTTACATGTAAAATCACAACATGTACAGATGTGGTCATAAAGTCAGTAGTCCTCCAAGCAAACGATATATACATACAGACAGGGCCAGAAATATTTGGACAGTGACACAAGTTTTGTTATTTTAGCTGTTTACAAAAACATGTTCAGAAATGCAATTATACATATAATATGGGCTGAAAGTGCACACTCCCAGCTGCAATATGAGAGTTTTCACATCCAAATCGGAGAAAGGGTTTAGGAATCATAGCTCTGTAATGCATAGCCTCCTCTTTTTCAAGGGACCAAAAGTAATTGGACAAGGGACTCTAAGGGCTGCAATTAACTCTGAAGGCATCTCCCTCGTTAACCTGTAATCAATGGAGTAGTTAAAAGGTCTGGGGTTGATTACAGGTGTGTTGTTTTGCATTTGGAAGCTGTTGCTGTGACCAGACAACATGCGGTCTAAGGAACTCTCAATTGAGGTGAAGCAGAACATCCTGAGGCTGAAAAAAAAGAAAAAATCCATCAGAGAGATAGCAGACATGCTTGGAGTAGCAAAATCAACAGTCGGGTACATTCTGAGAAAAAAGGAATTGACTGGTGAGCTTGGGAACTCAAAAAGGCCTGGGTGTCCACGAATGACAACAGTGGTGGATGATCGCCGCATACTTTCTTTGGTGAAGAAGAACCCGTTCACAACATCAACTGAAGTCCAGAACACTCTTAGTGAAGTAGGTGTATCTGTCTCTAAGTCAACAGTAAAGAGAAGACTCCATGAAAGTAAATACAAAGGGTTCACATCTAGATGCAAACCATTCATCAATTCCAAAAATAGACAGGCCAGAGTTAAATTTCCTGAAAAACACCTCATGAAGCCAGCTCAGTTCTGGAAAAGTATTCTATGGACAGATGAGACAAAGATCAACCTGTACCAGAATGATGGGAAGAAAAAAGTTTGGAGAAGAAAGGGAACGGCACATGATCCAAGGCACACCACATCCTCTGTAAAACATGGTGGAGGCATCGTGATGGCATGGGCATGCATGGCTTTCAATGGCACTGGGTCACTTGTGTTTATTGATGACATAACAGCAGACAAGAGTAGCCGGATGAATTCTGAAGTGTACCAAGATATACTTTCAGCCCAGATTCAGCCAAATGCCGCAAAGTTGATCGGACGGCGCTTCATAGTACAGATGGACAATGACCCCAAGCATACAGCCAAAGCTACCTAGGAGTTCATGAGTGCAAAAAAGTGGAACATTCTGCAATGGCCAAGTCAATCACCAGATGTTAACCCAATTGAGCATGCATTTCACTTGCTCAAATCCAGACTTAAGACGGAAAGACCCACAAACAAGCAAGACCTGAAGGCTGCGGCTGTAAAGGCCTGGCAAAGCATTAAGAAGGAGGAAACCCAGTGTTTGGTGATGTCCATGGGTTCCAGACTTAAGGCAGTGATTGCCTCCAAAGGATTCGCAACAAAATATTGAAAATAAAAATATTTTGCTTGGGTTTGGTTTATTTGTCCAATTACTTTTGACCTCCTAAAATGTGGAGTGTTTGTAAAGAAATGTGTACAATTCCTACAATTTCTATCAGATATTTTTGTTCAAACCTTCAAATTAAACGTTACAATCTGCACTTGAATTCTGTTGTAGAGGTTTCATTTCAAATCCAATGTGGTGGCATGCAGAGCCCAACTCGCGAAAATTGTGTCACTGTCCAAATATTTCTGGACCTAACTGTATATATATACAACAAACCATAGGCATCATGGAAAAAAGCACGCCAAAAAGCATCTGAATAATCAAATTAACATTTTACCTGAAGGGGAGCGGTGATCAGTGCAATGCCCATGTCCAACCCGACGGCCATTTCGGCTGAGAACCCCTTCAGGTAAAATGATAATTTGATTATTCAAATGCGTTTTGGCGTCCTGGATCTCAGGGTTCCTCTTTCACTTTACGTCGTGCACATTGTGCCCCTCTTCCATGCACCACAACGCTGATTATTCAGCATGCACTGATATTGCGATATTCATGGAAGATAACTTATGCTATAGTGAAACCCTTTTTCCATGATGGCTATGGTTTGTTATATATATATGTATATATCGTTTGCCTGGAGGACTACTGATTTAAATTAACCCGATGTGTACTCTGGCTAGTAGTGCAGGGAGCCAGCGCTAAGTGGTGTGCGCTGGTAACCAAGGTAAATATCGGATTGGTTACCCGATATTTACCTTAGTTACCAGGCACAGCAAAGCTTCCACGCGTGCTGCTGGCTGGGGGCTGGTCACTGGTTGCTGGTGAGATCTGCCTGTGTGACAGCTCACCAGCAACCCGTGTAGCGACGCTCCAGCGATCCCTGCCAGGTCAGGTTGCTGGTGGGATCGCTGGAGTGTCGCTTAGTGTGACTGTACCTTAAGGGAATGGGGAAGCAGAGCGGGGAGTCGACCGTGTGCTAGAGCATGTCGCCGGTACACGGCGATACACAAACGTGCACAGTGTAACAGAGAGATGCAATGACAGGTCCTACATGACGCGTCATAGTCATGTGACCAGTCTGTAGCCAATGAGATAATAGACACGTGATTGGTCACATGGCTATTTTGATGTCACGATAGGTCCTGCATCACTGCTGGTGTTCCCGGAGGACGCAGCGATTACCGATGGAAAAGCTGCGGGAGACAGAGTGCAGGACGCATACCGGGGACAGGTAAGTGTTATGGCAATGTTTATTAACTGTATGTGTACATTTATAATGCGTTTTTATGTGTTTGTGATTGCCTCCCATTGTTTGGTGGGTTTGAGTGGTTTACCGAACCGAACTCGAACTAGACCTCGGTTCGGCGAACCGAGCTCGGGCCGAACCGCGACCAGTTTGCTCATCTCTATTCATCACTGATCCACCTAACAAAATTTCTGAGAGTAATTTTGTATGGGGATCACTAGTATAGATAATTCTGACAAAGGAAGCACTGGTCTGGTACCTTTCTTTATCAAAGATCAACCAAAGCAGAAACTCAATACAACAATATTTTCCGATCAAAAATGGCAAAAGAAAAAAATATAGAAAAGGTACTAGAAGGGGAAGTAGGCGAAAAGAAAAAAGGCAGGGTTTTCAACAAAACCTTAACACCCTAATTGACAGCCATATTTTTAACCTATCAGATTATGCTCTAACAGATACCGAAAAAAATTTGCACAAAGGGCTATCTTTTTGTCCGACATACAAACCGAGAGATTTTGATTTATTTTTAGATCTTCACACTTTCACTCGGAAAATGACCCTCAAAAGGCATTTTGCAAAAATATCTCCATCGCCACATAGCAACAACTTGAGTAGTGATAATAGTTTTCACCCTGATATCTGTAGTAAATCAAATTTTTACCCTTTTTTAAAGTAGAGGCAGTCATATTGAAACATTTCATGAACTTGTCTTCAAGGAATTCAAAACTCTTACTAGCAACAACCCCCCCCCCCAACTTTAATAAAGGTAAGGGTAGTAATCTAAATAAAAAAGAAAGTAAAGCCCTGCAATCTCTTCGTAATAATAATGACATCATTATCAGATCGGCTGATAAAGGAGGCAGTATAGTTATACAAAATTATAAAGATTACTGCAAAGAAGCATACAATATATAGGTGGATTCAGCCTATTATAAACTAATAAATCATGATCCCTTTCCCTCCATTACAATTGCCTTTAATGAGTTCATTGATGCAGCATTTGATAAAAAGATTAATAACACGGAAAAACGCATGTTAAGAAATAAGTACCTAGCTATACTTTTCATGTACCATAATCCAAAAATTCACAAAGATTTAAAAAACCCTCCGGGTAGACCCATCGTCTCAGGTATAGGCTCACTTACTAGTGGGTTAGCCTCTTATATAGACAAAATCTTGCAACATCATGTTTTTAATTAACACAGTTTTTTTTAGGGATTCTACACATCTGATCTCTTTGTTAAAGAATGTAATATAGCAACCATCCTATATTTTTGTCTGTTTAGATGTGGCTTCACTTTATACTAATATCCCACATGATATTGGCATATATTGTACAGAAAAATACCTAGAAGGAGATATTAGGGTACCAATTGAGCAAAGAGAGCTTATTATCAAGGGTCTACATTTCATTTTGTACAATAACTTTTATTATTTTAGAGAAATGTTATCATCAAGTGAAAGGTACCGCTATGGGATCAAAAGTCGCATGCTCTTATGCTAATCTTTTTATGGGGATTTTTGAGGGTATATTTACAATAACACAAAAAGAGATGTCCTAGTATTCTATAAAAGACACATAGATGACATTTTTATTATCTGGGATGGTGCAATAAACAATGTTAACCTCTTCCTCAGAGAGATATATGAAAATCTGTGGGGTTTAAGTTTTACCCCACACATTCCTTGTGACACTATTGACTTTCTAGACTTGACAATTTGCATCAAACAAGGACACATATATACCAAGACTTTTTTTTAAAAAAAAAGTTGATACAAATAGCTACATACACTATGATTCCACACATTACAATAAATGGTTACAAAATATTCCCATTAATCAGTTTAAAAGGGTCAGAAAGAACTGCACGGAAAGAAATGTCTTCCATGCTCAGGCTAATATTCTCAAAAAAAGGTTCAGGGATCAACAATACCCTTCAAGAATGATTAAAAGAGCGATAACACAGAGTGGCAGAATCTCCCAAGAGGATCTTCTAAATAAAAGTAAAAACAATATTAATAGTAGGTATGAAATTATTTTTATAACAACCTACAATCAATACCACCTACATATCAAAGATATTTTTACTAAATACTGGCACGTTTTACTGGGTGATCCAATATTAGGTAACTTATTGCCAAAGAAACCTGGATTAACATTCAGAAGGGCACCAACAATTAGAAACCTCATAGCCCCGAGCAGGCTAAAAAATGTAACTACACAGTCTAAGGTTTTGAACCAGAAGAAAGGTATTTTTAAGTGCAATATTCACAGTTGTTTATGCTGTTGGTTAATATGTAATGGGATAACTAGCTTCACATCCAATAACACAAAAGAATCCCTTGAAATGAATCATCTAAACTGCACTTCTAGCTTTGTTGTATAGCTTATTGAATGCCTACGTATGAAGCAGTATGTAGGCCGCACAACTCAACCTTTACATTGTAGGTTAAATTCTCATAGGGCTAACATCAGAAAAGGTTATCTTAAACATGGATTGTCTCATCACTTTGCTATAGTCCATAATAATGATCCCAATAAATTGAGAATCAGTCCGATCGACCATATTCCTATATTTACTCCTGATAGAATAGAAGCTTTAAATAGAAGGGAAATCTATTGGATTTTTAAATTGGATACAATCAAACCTAAAGGATTTGTTAGGTCCTGGTGGTGGTTCCTCTGGGCCGTGTACCAGACTCCTCCAGTGAGGCAACCCGGAGCTAACCCCTGTACAGGGACTGTCCGGTCACCCCACCAGAGGACCTAGATGCACGGTAGCCAGCCAGAGCACTAGTGGTACAAGGTCAGCATCCTTCAGGGGACTGGCAGCAAGATGTCTCTAGAGTCACAGAGTTCCTGGAGGCAATGAAGATGATGGAGACCAGGTTCAGGTACTAGATAGGAACATCAGTCGAGATCTGGATCCTGCTGTACATAAGGGCCGAGATCACAAGGTGAAGTCGGGGATCGGAGACAGGTTCAGGCTGAAGGCAGATGATGGGAGTCACAGCCGACAGTCACCGGAGGACTTCCTGGGCAATCCACAGTCAGGACCAGGTTAAGGTAGCAGGGCTGGCTCTGTGGAAGACACAGGATTAGAGAGAGGCAAGGCACTAGGAGATCTGAACACCTAGCTTACAGAACACATTGAACAGGCGCCGCCCACATGGCAAGAGGAGTCTTATATACTCTGCACCTGTCTCAGCCATATCCTGTTTCAGGAGTGCTGGGCCTATAAGACAAGGTGAGTGGGCACGGCCCCTCCCTATACACATGCATGTGCCTAAGAATCAGAGTCAGACTCAAGAGACCAGGAACAGGACGCAGGAGAGCACGAGCGGGAGCGGCAGCCGTGACCGGTGGGCACATGGACCGGATCAGTGGGTAAGGAGTGATGCCGTGATGGCGTGACCGGATCAGTGGGTAAGGGGCAGTGCCGGGACACGATTAAATATGATTTCAGCAGGTTTTTTTTTATATTTTCAAGTTTAATAATATTTTAATAATAATAAGTTTTATTATATTTTTTTTTTAATCTTTTATTATATTTTCATGTTTAATAATCAACCCTATTATTGTATTTTGTTTTTTTATTTTGTTTCCTGTATGTTCTTAAATTATTTATTATAGTTGTCCATAGATATAGATTACAACCTTTTATGATAATTTTAATTTACATTTATTTTATTGGTCATCATCAACACTAATTTATGTGTGTGTGTGTGTGTGTGTATATATATATATATATATATATATATATATATATATATATATAAAATGTTTTTTTTCTAAATACATTTATATTATTTCATATATATTTTTTTCCCTGGCTCATTGTATGTAAATATACTGTGGCTTATAGTGTGTATATATTTTTTTCATATCTACTTTTGGTTATTATAACATTATAACATATCTGTTTTTTGGTTATTCACACTCAACATGTGATTTTTTTTATCTATCATATACACATTCATTGTTGCCTTTTTTTTCTCTCATTACACTTCCCCCTAGTAGGTATCCACCTACTTATTTATATCAGTGTTCCAGTATTGCATTTTTTTCTTTATATCTACTCTAATTAAATTGTCATTGGTATTTTTTTTGTCACTGTTTATTCTACTAATATCCCATGACCTAAATACATTTTCTACTTCCTTTCTAAAAACACCTGTCCCTTCTCATGCATACAATCAAAATAATGAAACTACTTTTCTTCCACTGCATGTTGTTCTTTTTCATTTAATCACACAAGTTGTTTAAACCTGTTCACTTTCTCTTTTCTATCTATTAGTAGATCTTTTCAGCACTCATTCAGTTCCCCTTTTTTCATTGCTATGTTGTGATGCATTAATTTCATCTCAATTGTTTTCGTTTTAAGATTCTTGTTACTTTGATTCTAATTCCTGCACAGTGGATAGTGCTGCTCTGTCTCCAATCCCACTAACACATGTGCATGTTTTAAGCTTTGTTTACATTGAACCCACTTCCCCCAGTGACTTTCATTTAGTGAATGTGTACACCATATGATTTCTGTTTTTTTTTTCTTTTCTCTCCAAAGCTCAAAAAGAAGGGGATAAAGGGAGAAAAAAAGTGAAATAACACCACCACTTTTTCTCTACACTACCAGATTTTTCACACTTCATTATTCAATAATAAATATCAATGATATTTGTAATATTTTTTGCATAAAACAAGGGGATAACAGTTCGCTATGACCATAGTGCTATCTAAATGCATAAATATTAACTGTCACTGCTGTTGTATCTTGCAGCACAATGGTATATCTAAATATACTACATGATATTTTTTCACGCTGATTTGGGTTTCTAATCTGATTACACACTTAATTTCGAAATATATGCAGTTCACCTCATTTTTCTGTAGTATTAGCATTTTTTTATTTTTACCACAGCAGGGCTATATCTGATTGCAGTGATATCTATAAGTTTGGTATAGATTGCAGTGCAATTTTTTTTTTTTTTTTGCATTATGAATGGGAATGTGTACTATACACTCCCTTAGGATTTTACTATTTTTGAAAAATCTTGCTCGTTGACACGTTGCTCATTTCCTTAACCCCTTAACGACCGCGGGCAGTAAAATTATGTCCTAAATGTCATAATGTTACTGCCCGCGGTTCTCACGAGCAGAATCGTTATTTGCTCATGCCGTTTAACCCCTTAAATGGTACTGTCAATACGTGACAGCGCCATTATAAGCGCGATTGCGGTAAAGTTTTACTTACCGCCCGATACCGGAAGTCACGTGACGCGATCACATTACTTCCGATAGTTGTCATGGTAGCACAGGGTCATGTGATGACTCCTGTACTACACATGACTTGCTTTCACTTTCGCTGTGCCAGCGGCACAGCAAAAGAGAAAGAGAGCGTATCTGCTGTTTACAGCTGTGTAGCTGTGATCAGCAGATACTGCAGAGCGATCGGATTGCTGATCGCAATAGCCCCCTAGGGGGACTAGTAAAATAAAAAAAAAAGTTAAAAAAAGTTTTAAAAAATGAAAAAAAAACAAAAAAACCTAAAAGTTCAAATCACCCCCCATTCGCCCCATTGAAAATTAAAGGGTTAAAAAAATAAAAAATATACACACTTTTGGTATCGCCGCGTTCAGAAACGCCTGATCTATCAAAATATAAAATCAATTAATCTGGTCAGTATACGGCGTAGCGGCAAAAAAATTCCAAACGCCAAAACGACATTTTTTTGTCGCCACAACTTTTGCGCAAAATGCAATAAGAGGCGACCAAAACGTAGCATCTGCTCAAAAATGGTACCGTTAAAAACATCAGCTCGAGACGCAAAAAATAAGCCGTCACAGAGCCATAGATCCTGAAAAATGAGAACACTACGGGTCACGGAATATGGCGTAAAACATGCGCCACTTTTTTCGGACAAACTGCCGATTTTTTTTTAACCCCTTATATAAAAGTAAACCTATACATGTTTGGTGTCTACGAACTTGCACTGACCTGAGGCATCACACCCATACATCAGTTTTACCATATAATGAATACAGTGAATAAAATATCTCAAAAACCATAGTGCTATCGCACTTTTTTTGCAATTTTTCTGCATTTGGAAATTTTTTGCCGTTTTCCCGTACACTTTATGGTAAAACTGATGGTGTCCTTTAAAAGTACAGCTCGTTCCGCAAAAAATGAGCCCTCATATGACCATATTGACTGAAAAATAAAAAAGTTACGTCTCTCAGAAAAAGAATGGCGAAAAAAAAACCGGAAAGCAAAAAATCGGCCGGTCGTGAAGGGGTTAATATCGTTGCTGCTGCCGGTACGATGTTGTTCGTCGGTCCTGCAGCAGCACACATCGCTATGTGTGACACCGCAGGAGCGACGAACATCTCCTTACCTGCCTCCACCGGCAGTGCGGAAGAAGGATGTGGGCGGGAGGTTACATCCCGCTCATCTCCGCCTCTCCGCTTCCATTGGCTGGCCGCTTAGTGACGCTGCAGTGACGTCGCTATGATGCCAAACTCATCTCCCCCTTGACAGAGGGATTGTTCCGCGGACACAGCGATGTCACTGCACAAGTACAGTTAGGTCCAGAAATATTTGGACAGTGACACAAGTTTTGTTATTTTAGCTGTTTACAAAAACATGTTCAGAAATACAATTATATATATAATATGGGCTGAAAGTGCACACTCCCAGCTGCAATATGAGAGTTTTCATATCCAAATCGGAGAAAGGGTTTAGGAATCATAGCTCTGTAATGCATAGCCTCCTCTTTTTAAAGGGACCAAAAGTAATTGGACAAGGGACTCTAAGGGCTGCAATTAACCCTGAAGGCGTCTCCCTCGTTAACCTGTAATCAATGAAGTAGTTAAAAGGTCTGGGGTTGATTACAGGTGTGTGGTTTTGCATTTGGAAGCTGTTGCTGTGACCAGACAACATGCGGTCTAAGGAACTCTCAATTGAGGTGAAGCAGAACATCCTGAGGCTGAAAAAAAGAAAAAATCCATCAGAGAGATAGCAGACATGCTTGGAGTAGCAAAATCAACAGTCGGGTACATTCTGAGAAAAAAGGAATTGACTGGTGAGCTTGGGAACTCAAAAAGGCCTGGGCATCCACGGATGACAACAGTGGTGGATGATCGCCGCATACTTTCTTTGGTGAAGAAGAACCCGTTCACAACATCAACTGAAGTCCAGAACACTCTCAGTGAAGTAGGTGTACCTGTCTCTAAGTCAACAGTAAAGAGAAGACTCCATGAAAATAAATACAAAGGGTTCACATCTAGATGCAAACCATTCATCAATTCCAAAAATAGACAGGCCAGAGTTAAATTTGCTGAAAAACACCTCATGAAGCCAGCTCAGTTCTGGAAAAGTATTCTATGGACAGATGAGACAAAGATCAACCTGTACCAGAATGATGGGAAGAAAAAAGTTTGGAGAAGAAAGGGAACGGCACATGATCCAAGGCACACCACATCCTCTGTAAAACATGGTGGAGGCAACGTGATGCCATGGGCATGCATGGCTTTCAATGGCACTGGGTCACTTGTGTTTATTGATGACATAACAGCAGACAAGAGTAGCCGGATGAATTCTGAAGTGTACCGGGATATAATTTCAGCCCAGATTCAGCCAAATGCCGCAAAGTTGATCGGACGGCGCTTCATAGTACAGATGGACAATGACCCCAAGCATACAGCCAAAGCTACCCAGGAGTTCATGAGTGCAAAAAAGTGGAACATTCTGCAATGGCCAAGTCAATCACCAGATCTTAACCCAATTGAGCATGCATTTCACTTGCTCAAATCCAGACTTAAGACGGAAAGACCCACAAACAAGCAAGACCTGAAGGCTGCGGCTGTAAAGGCCTGGCAAAGCATTAAGAAGGCGGAAACCCAACGTTTGGTGATGTCCATGGGTTCCAGACTTAAGGCAGTGATTGCCTCCAAAGGATTCGCAACAAAATATTGAAAATAAAAATATTTTGTTTGGGTTTGGTTTATTTGTCCAATTACTTTTGACCTCCTAAAATGTGGAGTGTTTGTAAAGAAATGTGTACAATTCCTACAATTTCTATCAGATATTTTTGTTCAAACCTTCAAATTAAACGTTACAATCTGCACTTGAATTCTGTTGTAGAGGTTTCATTTCAAATCCAATGTGGTGGCATGCAGAGCCCAACTCGCGAAAATTGTGTCACTGTCCAAATATTTCTGGACCTAACTGTATGTGCGTGTGACACTGCCGTACCGATAATGTTCGCAACGGCAGCGATCACCAAATGTCGCATGTACGATGATGGGGGCGGGTGCTATTGCACCCTTTACTGTTGCCTGACCTTAATTTTTGGAAATATGTACACTCCAAGTAGAGTATCCAAGTTGGCTTTGGTCTGTAGTGCCATAGGTATGGGAGCACGAGCCCTACGCCTGTCTTTTATCTTGCTGTATGTGGTGAAGGTAGAAATTCTGGCTCAGGCCTTGATCCTGGGCCAATCCCGTGCTACTATGTTGCTTTGTTGGGCTATTTGTAGTTTGTGCCAAATTTTGACACTTTTCCTGTTGCCTGACCTTAATTTTTGGAAATATGTAGGGTCTCCAAGTTAGCTTTGGTCTATAGTGCTACGGTTCTGGGAGCAAGAGCCCTATGCCTGTCTGTCATGCATCTCGATATTATTCACTTTTAAATGCCAAGCCACATCCTGTGAGTTGCATGGACCATACCTTTAATGCTTTTTGGGGAGGGGGGCAATTGATGCTACTGTACTGCTGTCTGCCTGAAAAGATTTTTAAGATTTTTATTTTCATATGTTGTGAACAATACCAATTTTAACAAATGGTAAAAATATAAAACCATATTTAAAAATGCTCTGTCAAACTTTTTATATTTAACAGTGTTAAAACAAATATCTTTCAAAAAAGAATGATTTCTCCAAACTTAGTCTAAAATCTTAAGAAATGTGGTAGAAACCTAATGGTATGTTACTTTTAAAAAGTATTAGGGTTGCAGCCAGATGGACCACACATGGTCGATGGATGAAACATGCCAGATAAATTGTTACCATAGAAACAGGAGCCTGAAAAGTAGGGATATAATGGCCAAACAGCGCCTGCTGCTGGTTTGAGGTTTGTAGGAGTAGTCTGAAAATTATTGTTGTTTTGTTCAGCAGTACCCTGCAGGTTATTTTTCAGAAAACACAAAATATTCATCAGCTCTGACCACTTCTCCCACCCCAGTGATCTGCTAACCCCTTAGTGACAGCTTTTCTTCTTCCATTTCCTTCTCCTTCCTTTCTACATCTTCTACTATAGAAGTGAATATGTCATCAGGAATATCCAAGTGCTCCTCTTTCGGTACTTTGGTGACCTCTCTGGGACATGAAGACCAGCATAGATGTTTTGGAATAAGTAGAGCCAGTAAAATGTGAGGATGTTAATACTCGAGACCTGGCCCCCCTAAGGGGTGAAGTTTGACAGGTATTGGCTGCCATGCTGGAAGTGGAATTGAAAAGGCCTCCATTCTTGTGGGTATTGATAATTACATATATCAGTTAGAAGTTCAGGTAGGAAAAGAGTCGACTATAGAACATCATTGGAGGTCCAGGGCTAGAAACGCAGAAGGCACATATTTTTAGTGTTTGCAAGCCAGATAATATCCACATCTTACCAGACTGATTCCTGGCAGATGAAGCCTTTATTTGTGATCATATTTGGTAATTTCTGACAAAGCCTGGCGCTATAACCCAACACTTGCACAGCTTTCCCTTGGAATTGCTTAATAGAAAATATCTGATTCAAACTTTTCCATATTGCAGATTGAGATGAGGAGGCGCTCTGACTTTTACCACATAGGACATCACTTTCCATGATTTCAATGACTTCTCCTGCCTTTGAGAATTGAAATTTCTACCTATGGTGGTTTTCTTTGCCATTCATGATTGGTGATTTTACTGTTCTCCATTGGCCCATATTATTCATATCTGAAGGTTTGATTTTCCCTATTTAAATAAGACATTCGAGGTCCAAAAGGTGACTTTTGTGGTGAGCTATTGTATCTGTTGTGTCTTCAGTTATGTTATCAACATCTGAACTCAGTGAATATTTGATTTTGTAGCACCCACGGGGCAAGGGGTTGTAGTACTCGTCACTGGGCCGATGATGTTGGGTCAGGGGGATGTCATGGGTGGCTCTTTCGTGACCCCGAAGTGTACAATAAAGAAGGTTGGGAGGAATGATGATGGAGATTTGTCTCGTGGCGCCAACTGCGGTATGCGGCTAGGGAATTACCCGCCACTGCTGTCGCTGTCCTCCGGGGCGGATGGTTGTAGCAGCCAAGATGTTTCTGCTCCCCACAGGTGGACCCGGCCCCAGGGAGGATGATGAGGGTTGTAGTCTATGGTGTTGTATACTGGGGAGTGGGGCTGAGGACACTGACAGTAACTGTACGACATAGGCTGGTAGTTTCCTTTTACCTTTTACTGGTCAGTTGTTATGGTCCCAGGTTACAGTGGTCCGGTCAGCTGGGAAGCAGTGAGAAATCCCTTCTCTGCCAGATACGTTGGAGGCCTTCCTTAGTGAGCTCTGACTATGGGTCGCTGCGGCCTGGAGCAGTACAGCGTCCCTCTTTCTAGGTGTAATTTTCCTTGTCCCTTGTGGTGGGCAGCATGAGTCGGCTGTAGGGCACGCTAGTACTTCTGTGGCCCCGGGTTCTACTATGTTACTGTGCCTTGGGAGCCTCCGGGTTTACTGCTGCGCCGTTAGTACTCGACAGTCGAGGACTTCGGTGTCCTGATTCAGCGCTCGGTCCTGGAAAGCTTGAGCCAGCTCTCTTACAGCAACCGTTCTCTTTCACTGCTACTAGAGTTCTAAGTTTTCTCTTCCTGTTCCTCTCTCTAACTCCTCCCCAGCCCAGAATGCACAGGGAAGCTTGCACCAAACAGGACTTGAGCTCCCCCTTCTGGTCTGATTAGGAAGTGTTGTGTGTGATTGTACCTGGCATAGAGGTCTCCCCGCTGCTTCCAGGCATAGCATTGCCCTCCGGTGAGGAGAACAACGCCACTGTGGCTCCCATGAGCACTAGGGTGCCACAATTTTCCAAGGAGCATCAGACTGATCTTCCAAGGCAAACATTCTGATCTGGTGAGTTATCAATTGCTATCAGCCCCTTGTGTGTGAGTTTTATCGTTTCCTTCTCCACTTTCTCAATGATCTCCAAAGTATGCTGCTTCTCTTGGTTTCTCCAATCAGCTAACTGTTGGCGAGCCATTTCTGTAGCGGTCATCTGAACAAGACCTTGTGGAGCGATCTCACCTAATGCCACACATTGAAAGAAACCCTTATTTTTGTGGTACTTTAGATCGAATAGGATATTTCTTTCCTTAGTTTTTTACCTTACACTAGTATCACGATAAAGGCTAAATATGTCTTCTTCAACATTTTCAGACACTTTTTTTAATGTTTACAAGGTTAGATACTGGGTCTCCTTAATCCTTCTCGTCAGGACTTCATACAGTGCCTGCACTGTGCTGCTGCGAACAGCTTTAGGGGACTTTGCTAGAAACAAAGGGAATCATGCATTCTCCACTTCAAATATGCTCTTCTTGGATTTTCTTTTTCCCAATATCTCTTTTGGATTTGTTGGAGGACCCAATCCTTGCAGATTGTCAGTTCACCAAGTTACAGGAAGCATATTTTTGACCTTCACCTTGGTAAGTTGTCCTCCGCAAATCAGAACATTAACTTCATTGGATAATCCTGTACCAATTATCTCTAGGTCCAACTCTGTCAGAAGGTTGCTGTAACTCATCTATTATCTCCACCTCCTTGGAATCTGCATTCCAGGGTCCCAACTGAATGCAAGAATCATCTTGAGTTCCATTTTTTACATTATACACTCCCTGACAGACATTCTGTCGCTTATCCGTGTTATGTAAATAAAATCTTATAACCTGACTTTAAATTCATCCACTGATTTTGTAAATTACTCTTTTGAAAGCTGAAACCTTCCCAAATTTAGTCCTGGTTCTGAAAATAAAGTTGCTGAAATGTTGACCATTTAATAAACACATAAATGTCAGATTTTGGCAAGACAAAAGTTTTGTCGCCTTGTCATATAATGCACCCAATCCTAGTTTACATCCTCATCTATGCTCACTAAATGATCGCTTAATTAGTGGGTGTGTATAAAAAGAAACCCAGCACACCAGACCTTCACTTTAACTGCAACTTGACCTCTGACAACATGCCAAAAATCCACCCTGTGACAAAGCCTTGATTATCAAGAGGCTGAACACCAGATGCACTGCAGAGGTGGTTGGCACCTTTAATGTATCTCAGCATCAAGTACAAAGAATTCAAAAAAAAATTTGAAGAGACTGGAGAAGTTTTTGACAAGCCCAGATCCGGCAGACCCCGCAAGACAACTGCTCAGGAGGACCGTTTGTTGGTTAGAAAATCCAAAGCTAGCCCCTCTTCCACTACAGCAGAGCTCCAACAGGCCTGGTCACCTCAAGTCCCTGTGTCAACTAGAGCAGTTTGTAGGATTCTGTCTCAAAATGGCCTCCATGGTCGAATCAGTGCCCAGAAGCCAGCACTAAACAAAAGGCAATTAAAAAAACGTGTATCTGTGCAATATAATAAATTTTATTAGATGACAAACAAGCAAAACAGCAATGCATGCAGATTTAAAAATGACTACCATAAGATCAAAAGGGCATGGAGTAAGAGTATAGAGTATGATACAAAATACCCAATAGCCATGGGAGAGGCGGAAAAAGTTCACAAGATGTATTGAAAACGTTCAGGTGGAAATGATAAACCACCTACAGTAGCCGTGGGAGAGGTAGATAGAGGTATACAGACATGGGCCAGTAACTAAATGATTCACACAAAGGAGCATGATAAGCTATGTCTAGCCGTGGAAGAGGTGACCGCTATATGATGTTACAAAAATAGCCGTGCGAGAGGTAAAGAATAATAACAAATGACTACTACATAAAGCGGTCAGGATGGAATGTATAAAAAAATGGCAACACAGTGCCCCAAAAGTGTGGTCATCAAAAACTGGTCCAGGATGTACACAATGGTGATTAGGGGTACCTACAAAAATATTTTTAACATACGTTTTCAGTACATCTTGTGAACTTTTTCCGCCTCTCCCATGGCTATTGGGTATTTTGTATCATACTCTATACTCTTACTCCATGCCCTTTTGATCTTATGGTAGTCATTTTTAAATCTGCATGCATTGCTGTTTTGCTTGTTTGTCATCTAATAAAATTTATTATATTGCACAGATACTCATTTTTTGTCCTCTGTTTATGCATTGATTGTGAGTAGTGCATACATGCCGCCGGTATACATATGCTGGCTGCGTGTTCACCATATGACTCATCCATTGGGATTTTTTCTCAAATTAAAAAAACGTGCGGCATTTGCCAAGTCCCACAGCCTGCTAAACAGATGGACGCTGGAAAAGTGGCAGAAGGTGCATTTCTCTGATGAATCTCCAGTTAAATTACACCACAGATGCCGCAAGTACTGCAGGAGACCTACTGGAGCCTGTGAGGATCTAAAATACACCCAGAAAACAGTTACGTTTGGTGGTGGAAAGATCATGGTCTGGGGTTATATTCAGTATGGGGGTGTGTGAAACTTTTGCAAGATGGAAGAAAATATCAATAACCTAAGATATCAAGAAGCATTAGCTACCTCTTACATTCCCAATCGTAAAAGGGGTCAAATTCTTCAGCAGGATGGTTTTCCATGTCATACATCCATCTCTACAACAAACTTCCTCCTGGCAAAGTAGATCAAGGTGCTCAAGGACTGGCCAACCCAGTCACCAGACATGAACATCATTGAGCATGGTTGGGTAGGATGAAAGAGGAAGCTTGGAAGACAAAACCAAAGAATATAGAAGAACTCTGGGAGGCATGTAAGACTGCACTCTTTGCTATTCCTGATGACTTCATCAATAAATTGTATGAATCATTGTTGAACCGAATGGATGCAGTCCTTCAAGCTCATGGAAGTCACACAAAATATTAAATATGGCTCTAATGGCACCACAACTTCATTCACTAATGTTATGCAACATATCTTTGTATTAGAAGTTAATTATTTGTTTGAATTTCACATTTCTTTCTGTGGGAGACAAAACTTATGTCTTGCCAAAATCTGACCTTTCTGTGTTCATTAAATGATCAATATTTCAGCTTTGCAGCAACTTTATTTTCATAACCTAAACTAAACTTGGGAGGATTTCAGCTTTCAAAAGAGTAATTTATGAAACCATTGGATGAATTTAAAGTCAGATTATAAGCTTTTATTTACATAACATGGATAAGCAACATAACATCTGTCAGGGAGTATAGCCTGTATTCACCACCCAGCGCATAATCTGTAATAAGTAGAGATGAGCGAACCGGTCGCGGTTCGGCTCTAGGTCGGTTCGCCGAACGGACGTCCCGTTCGAGTTCGGCTCGTCGAACGTTCGACGAACCGAACTCGAACTGCATAGGAAACAATGGCAGGCAATCACAAACACATAAAAACACCTAGAAAACACCCTCAAAGGTGTCCAAAAGGTGACAAACAACTCACAACACAACACAAACACATGGGAAAGTGACAAGGACATATACTCATGCGAAAACAAAAGAACTGGACAAGGAAAAAGAGGAAGACACACAGATATAGGCATGGCACGTCCTTCTAAAATCATGTAAAACACCGCAAGGTGACTCCAAGCGGAGTCTCCCTTTGTTTCCAAAAATTGGGCCCCACACACACCCACCCATTCAGTGGCAGCACTTGTGCCCTAGTTGTACACTTCACAGCTAGATTTGCATCAAGCACATTCAAAAATACGCTATTCTTAACCGTCCCCAGGATGACACCGGGGTTGGTAGCAAAGTCTTTCCTGATCCCAGCTCTGTTCATCTTGGATCATTTTTAAAAAACACAGCAAGCAAGGGTTACTTAAAGTGGAGTCTCCCTTTTTTTCCAAAAATTGGGCCCCACACAGACACCTTATCAGTGGCAGCACTTGTGCCCTAGTTGCAAACAGGATGTTTTGATTTGCATCAAGCACATTCAAAAATACGCTATTCTTAACTGTCCCCAGGATGACACCGGGGTAGGTAGCAAAGTCTTTCCTGATCCCAGCTCTGTTCATCTTGGATCATTTTTAAAAAACACAGCAAGCAAGGGTTACTCCAAGCGGAGTCTCCCTTTTTTCCAAAAATTGGGCCCCACACACACCCACCCATTCAGTGGCAGCAGTTGTGCCTTAAGCGGGCTTTACACACTGCGATATCGCCCGAGCGTTGTCGTTGGGGTCACGGTTTTGGTGACGCACTTCCACCATCGTTAGCGATATTGCTTTGTGTAACAGCGTTCAGCGATGTAAAATCGTCGCAAAAGCGTGATTTATCGCTAATCGGCGACACGGGTCCTTATTCCCAAAAATCGTTGTTTTTTCTTTGTAACTATCGTTGCTCGTTCCTTTCAACATACTTTTCGTTACGTGTGACACTACTAAAGCGACTTAAAAAATTGTTGCCTCTTGCGTCATCATCGATACGGGCGTGTATGGTGGTTTAAATGTTCAATACGCCTACTTGTTTCCTATTTGCTAACGCATCAGCTCCATGATTGGACCTTAATATATGTAATACGCAAACATCCTTTTAGCGTTGTTCCATTTGGTGGGTTCATTTCCTAGGTTCATTTCGTAGGTTTTGGACGTGTCCTGCTGCCTCCTTGTCCGGCGTATAGTTTGGCGTCATTCGTCCGTGAGATAAACTTCGCATGTGAGTATTTTTTTTTTTTTTTTTTTTTTTTTTTTTTTTTTTTTTACAATAATTGTGTTTTTTTTTTCTTCATTTATTTTTGTTTTATTTTTCCTTTGTATTCCAAAATTTAAATATGTTTGTAGTTTTGAATTGGGTTTATTATTATTTTGTAAATAGCCTATATTATGAATGTATTTGTGTTTCTTTAATACATTACAGTTATATATATTATAGTAACCATTATTGTATGTTAATCAAGATTGCAGCCATCCGAACTTTTAATTTTAAAAGCCGTCAAACATTAGTGTGACCAATAAGAATAAGATTCATATTTGTAAAAGTTTTTTATTGTCTGACCAAAAAAAAAAAATTTTATTTAAAAAAAAAAAAAAAAAAAGAATTTAAATAACAAAAAAAATAATATATTATTCTCTGTTATACAGGCTAAATATGCGTAGTGAGCATGAAAATGCCGTCATAGCTGCCATGCTTGTAGCCGGAGGAGCCCTTGCCCTTGCCGAGGATCATAACATGCGATGCAGAACTAGAAAAAGACGAATTTGGGCACGCAAATGGCTACTAGAGAGACAACGCTATACACACATGCACCTTGTAAGAGACCTACAAGAGCATAACCCACATGACTTTCGAAACTACTTACGCATGTCTGAAAGCTCGTTCTCATACCTTTTAGAGAAAGTCCGTCCTTATATCATGCGCAATAATACAGTAATGCGTCAGGCAGTACCTGTAGACGAGCGTTTGGGGGTGACTCTTCGATTCTTGGCTACAGGACGCAGTTTGACTGACCTTCAGTATTCATCAGCAGTGTCTCGCTCTCTACTTAGCTCATTAATTCCAGAGACATGTTTGGCAATAGCACATGCTTTACATGACTACATGCATTTGCCAAATAGTCCAAGTGATTGGGAAAATATTTCAAATACATTCAACCTATTATGGCAATTCCCTAATTGTGGTGGCGCAATTGACGGCAAACACATAAGGATAATGCAGCCACATAATTCTGGCTCATATTATTACAACTACAAGGGCTACCACAGCATTATCCTTATGGCGGTTGTCAACGCCACTTATGATTTTCTTTACATTGATATCGGCATGAATGGCCGAGTTTCGGATGGTGGTGTATTTGAACATACGGAGTTTGCATTACGGCTAAAACAAAATCAACTACAATTACCCACAAACCAAAATACCATTGGAAATTTAAATTTTGTTTTTTTGGCGGACGAGGCCTTTCCATTACAACGTCATTTGTTACGCCCATATCCACTTACAGGCTTGAATTTAGAAAGACGCATTTTTAATTATCGTCTATGCAGAGCTAGAAGAGTTGTCGAGAATGCTTTTGGCATCTTAAGCAGTAGATTTCGTATCTTTTCCATGCCAATCAACTTAAAACTTGAATCCATTGACAATGTTGTGCTTGCATGCTGTTATTTGCATAATTTTCTCAGAAAAAGAGATGGCCTTGAATATGTTCCACCTGGCTTTGTTGATGTAGAAAATCAAAGTAATGGTGTTGTTGAGCTTGGGGCATGGCGTCAGCAAGTTAACCCACTGGATAATCTTTTGCCACAGCCACCCCTGTCACGTAGTATGATGGATGCAATGGAAAACAGAACCAATTATTGTAATTTTTTTAATGGCCCAGGGGCTGTGTCATGGCAGCATGTTTCTAATTAATTAATGAGTTTAGGTGATCATTAAACATGAGATTGCATGTTTGTGTTAAAGTAATGTAAGTATAATTTGTGAAAATGTTATGAGTTTAAAAGAAATTGCCTTAAGGGTGTAAAGTATCTGATTTTGAAGGGAAAATTGTTTATTGTAGTATGAATGTAAAAATTTTATTTTTTACTTTATACAAAATTGGGATTTGTTTTTTTTTTATTGTAAAAACATTTGTAATCATGACAAATTCATGTATGATTGTAAACAAATTCTTTCTTCTGGAAAACATATTAATTTAAAAAGGAAAATAATAAAATAAAAAACTAATTAAGCATTACAAGCATTCTGTCAATCATTTATCTCGTATGATAATTTAAAGTTATTAATATGTTTGATTTTTACATGACATAAACCATTATGTTTTCAAAAATATACGCCACATTTCGTTTACTAAAATATAAATCAGATACAAATTTGTTTTCTAAATTAAACAACAAAGGGTTAAAAAAACAACGCATTTGCGCATACAAAAATGCGCACATAAGTATTATTAATGTACACTACGGCGTAATACAATGTTCATTTTGTTAACATGTAAATAAAGAAACGTCATGACGTCAAAACGTCTAAAGGACCATGTGACACGCCACACTGTGTACCTGCTGATCTATAGCGAAACTGAAAGCGAAAATGTCACCAAACAAACGTGCAATGGTCTGGGGCCAAAGGGAGGTCCAATACTTGGTGAAAAGGATGGATGCACTGGACTATATATGTGCAAAGACATATCCACGTCCTATGGGATATAAAAGAAGTGTTGTTAAAAAAATATGCAGGGGCCTGTACCGTAAATTTGATATCAGACGTACATCAACGCAGGTACTGAAGAAATGGGCTGATTTAAAGTACAGGGATAAGGAGAGAATAGAAGAAATTCGAAGTAACCTGTTAGTGATAGCTGGTAAGATATTTTTCATACTTACATAATATATATTTTTGAATTCTAATATCAAAACATTAGAGTTGTTGTTTTTAAATTCATTTAAGGTCTGGTGTGATTTGTATATTAAATAATCACATCATATGTTTTTTTTTTGTTTAATTTAATTTGTTTATATTTTATGTTAACAGATGTAAATTCATTGACTAATGAGTCAAGCCAGCCCACTAACAATAATGAAGATAATGTTGTCCAGCAGCTGGCTCCAAGCATGGATTCCAACCGTGAAAATAGCCTACCCATTTTAAATGAGGAAGCAGACAGCCTTGATTATGATGTAATTTCACCATCATCAGGACATGCTGATGCAGATGTAATGTCTGAAGAGAATATGGAGGACAATGGTACTGATGTTGTTTGGCAAAGTTAGTACAGTTGTAAATATTTTTCTAAATGGATAAAACTCTAACAATATTAACTTATGTTGAAATTAGGTGGGAAAGGATCAGGTTGGGACATGAGCGCATCATCCGGAGATGAACGTGAAGAAGAAGTTGTCAGTAATGGTAAGTTTAATGATTTAACAACATAATGGTCAATGTAAAAATTGAATGATCAAATGTGTTTTTTTTTTTTTTTAAAAACCAAACGCTAAAATATTAAAAAAATAATTAATTTTGTTTTTGATTCTTTTCAGAAATAATAACACTATATGATATTTATGTGTCTGCGAACCGACTAAAAGAAGCCTCTGCGGCCCATGATGCCCTAATCCTGAAATATATTAATCAACGTCATAAATAAATCATGTTTGTTTGTGATTGTTCTATGTTTAACATGTATGTAGAAAGGTTTTTAAAATAATAGTTAACCCAAAAAATATATAAAAAAAACAAATTTTATACAAGTTAAGAAATGATTGTAATTAAAAATAAAAAAGTTTTTAAAAATATAACAAATTTGTGCGTAATTGATTCAAACCACACATTATTTCATATGCCAGGTTTATTCTCTAGGGAAATTGGTATAGTAACAAATTTGTTTATTGTCACAAATATGCACTAAATAGCATGCAACAGAAGGAATACAATAATAAAAAAAAAAAAAAAAAAAATTTTAACATTAGAAACTACTTCTTTTTGCGTTTGTTAAGCAAACTCATGCGTGACCTACGGCCACGCACACCACCCTTTGGAAGTGGTTGTATTGATGGCTCTGCTGCAGCTTGAGGATTTTCAGGGGCATCAACAGGATCAACAGGATCAACAGGATCAACAGGATCAACAGGATGAGAAACCTCGCCAATGGCAACATAGGATGACTCTGTTAGTTTTTTAGCTCTTGCCAAACGTAAGACATCCTGGATTAAACATTGGGCAATGTATTTTTGTTCTGGGGTAAGTTCACGCAGTTCATCATCCACGAAAATAGCAAGACCAGAAAGGGGTGGTCTGTTGTGCTGGTCTAGGATATTTTGTGCCACTCCCATCAGTTTGGTTACAGCTGTAGTAGTGTTTGCAGGGATGGTTTTTTTTTTTTCCTTTGCCAACTTTGTGTGTATAACACATTGGATGGGCCAGCCTCAAGCAAATCAACATTGGTTAATTGGCTAGCAGGAGTTTCCATTAGGTGTTCAGATGATGATTGTTGACTTGTTGTTGGCTCCTGCAATACAAAAATAACATAATTAAATAAAATTGGCATTTTAAAATAATTTGTTAATACAACATTTGAATACTTTTACATATATTGAAAAGTATACAAATTTTCATTTCATCATAATTAAAAAAAACACAAATTGTTTATGACAAATTATGACAATAATAAAAATTATACCTCAGATATAGTCACTTCATTGTTCGCATCTGGGGGAATATCACCACCAATATTGAGGCTACTGGTTGATGGCCTGTGAAGCTCCTGGTCCCTTGTGAAATTCAATAAATCAAAATACCAGAGCGTTGGGACGTAGACATCACCAGTGCCAGCACCAGAACGTTTGGATTCCTCTATTTTGTTCAGTTCTTTCTTATAAACTGTGCGTATTGCCTGTATTTTTCTTTTCACGAGATCCTCGGTCCCTTTTTGATTAGGATGGTATTTGTCATATACTACTATCATTTTAAGGTACGCATCCTTTTTAAGTTGCCTATTGCTGTACTCGGGGGATTTTATTTTCCATAAGGGTGTTTGCGTCTGGTACACCTCTATGAATTCACGTAGGAATTCCTCCTTATTAGTACACATCTGGAAAACATTAAATCGGAGATAAATCAGTACAAACACTGATTTAAAAAAAAAAAAAAAAAAAAAATTAAGAATAATTTATAAACAAAAAAGAAATTGAGTAAATACTATAACACATACCTTGCAGCAAAGATTCGCAAGTCCAGATGACAGTTGTTTTCAAAATTCACTTGTGCGAGGACAAACGCTAATGGGTAGACAAAAGCTGGAAGAATGAACACGCATCTGCGCACATTTATACTACCAACATCCAATGAAAATCAATAGCGCTGATTAAACAAATGAGTCGAGGCAAGAAGGGGCGTTGCGAGTTTACAATTCTACTACATCAAGATGCACTTTGTGTGGGGAACCAACGCCCATATCGCCATGACAATTGGAAATCCATGCGGTGAGACCGCTACACAACGATGATTATGTTCCTCATTACATCGGGAAACGAGATAGCTTTGAAGGTGAATATAAAAGAGATTGTGACATGTGACCGTAAGCACACGACTAAAACATGGACACACAGCGATGAACACACATCGCACTAACGAACAGGGCGTGTCGCACATACGACGAGATCGCGCCCGATATCGCAGTGTGTAAAGTAGCCTTTAGTTGTACAATTCACAGCTAGATTTGCATCAAGCACATTCAAAAATACGCTATTCTTAACCGTCCCCAGGATGACACCGGGGTAGGTAGCAAAGTCTTTCCTGATCCCAGCTCTGTTCATCTTGGCTTCTTTTAAAAACAATGAAAGCAAGGGTTACTCCAAGCGGAGTCTTCCTTTTTTCCAAAAATTGGGCCCCACACACACCCACCCCTTCAGTGGCAGCAGTTGTGCCCCAGTTGTACAATTCACAGGTAGATTTGCATCAAGCACATTCAAAAATACGCTATTCTTAACCGTCCCCAGGATGACACCGGGGTTGGTAGCAAAGTCTTTCCTGATCCCAGCTCTGTTCATCCTGGATCATTTTTAAAAAACACAGCAAGCAAGGGTTACTCCAAGCGGAGTCTCCCTTTTTTTCCAAAAATTGGGCCCCACACAGACACCTTATCAGTGGCAGCACTTGTGCCCTAGTTGCAAACAGGATGTTTTGATTTGCATCAAGCACATTCAAAAATACGCTATTCTTAACTGTCCCCAGGATGACACCGGGGTAGGTAACAAAGTCTTTCCTGATCCCAGCTCTGTTCATCTTGGATCATTTTTAAAAAACACAGCAAGCAAGGGTTACTCCAAGCGGAGTCTCCTTTTTTTCCAAAAATTGGGCCCCACACACACCCACCCCTTCAGTGGCAGCAGTTGTGCCCCAGTTGTACAATTCACAGCTAGATTTGCATCAAGCACATTCAAAAATACGCTATTCTTAACCGTCCCCAGGATGACACCGGGGTAGGTAGCAAAGTCTTTCCTGATCCCAGCTCTGTTCATCTTGGCTTCTTTTTAAAACAATGTAAGCAAGGGTTACTCCAAGCGGAGCCTCCCTTTTTTCCAAAAATTGGGCCCCACACACACCCACCCCTTCAGTGGCAGCAGTTGTGCCCCAGTTGTACAATTCACAGGTAGATTTGCATCAAGCACATTCAAAAATACGCTATTCTTAACCGTCCCCAGGATGACACCGGGGTTGGTAGCAAAGTCTTTCCTGATCCCAGCTCTGTTCATCTTGGCTTCTTTTAAAAACAATGTAAGCAAGGGTTACTCCAAGCGGAGCCTCCCTTTTTTCCAAAAATTGGGCCCCACACACACCCACCCCTTCAGTGGCAGCAGTTGTGCCCCAGTTGTACAATTCACAGGTAGATTTGCATCAAGCACATTCAAAAATACGCTATTCTTAACCGTCCCCAGGATCACACCGGGGTTGGTAGCAAAGTCTTTCCTGATCCCAGCTCTGTTCATCCTGGATCATTTTTAAAAAACACAGCAAGCAAGGGTTACTCCAAGCGGAGTCTCCCTTTTTTTCCAAAAATTGGGCCCCACACAGACACCTTATCAGTGTCAGCACTTGTGCCCTAGTTGCAAACAGGATGTTTTGATTTGCATCAAGCACATTCAAAAATACGCTATTCTTAACTGTCCCCAGGATGACACCGGGGTAGGTAACAAAGTCTTTCCTGATCCCAGCTCTGTTCATCTTGGATCATTTTTAAAAAACACAGCAAGCAAGGGTTACTCCAAGTGGAGTCTCCTTTTTTTCCAAAAATTGGGCCCCACACACACCCACCCCTTCAGTGGCAGCAGTTGTGCCCCAGTTGTACAATTCACAGCTAGATTTGCATCAAGCACATTCAAAAATACGCTATTCTTAACCGTCCCCAGGATGACACCGGGGTAGGTAGCAAAGTCTTTCCTGATCCCAGCTCTGTTCATCTTGGCTTCTTTTTAAAACAATGTAAGCAAGGGTTGCTCCAAGCAAAGCCTCCCTTTTTTCCAAAAATTGGGCCCCACACACACCCACCCCTTCAGGGGCAGCAGTTGTGCCCCAGTTGTACAATTCACAGGTAGATTTGCATCAAGCACATTCAAAAATACGCTATTCTTAACCGTCCCCAGGATCACACCGGGGTTGGTAGCAAAGTCTTTCCTGATCCCAGCTCTGTTCATCCTGGATCATTTTTAAAAAACACAGCAAGCAAGGGTTACTCCAAGCGGAGTCTCCCTTTTTTTCCAAAAATTGGGCCCCACACAGACACCTTATCAGTGGCAGCACTTGTGCCCTAGTTGCAAACAGGATGTTTTGATTTGCATCAAGCACATTCCAAATCCACAAGCATTTACTCTCCCCAGGATGACACAGGGGTAGTAAATTCCTTCTGGATCCATGACTTGTTCATTTTGATGAACGTCAGTCTGTCCACATTGTCACTGGACAGACGCGTGCGCTTATCTGTCAGCACACACCCAGCAGCACTGAAGACACGTTCAGAGACAACGCTGGCAGCTGGACACGACAAAATCTCCAAGGCGTAACCCGAGAGCTCTGGCCATTTTTCTAGATTTGAAGCCCAAAAGGAGCAAGGCTCCATTTGCAAAGTCATGGCATCGATGTTCATTTGGAGATACTCCTGTATCATCCTCTCCAGCCGTTGACTATGTGTCAGACTTGTTGTCTCTGGTGGCCTTGCAAAGGAGGGTCTAAAAAAATTATGAAAAGATTCCATAAAATTGCTGTTACCAGCACCAGATACGGTCCTACTGGTACGGGTAGAGTGCTGAAGATGACGAGACCGTCCCATGTTTGTCAAGTTACAACTGGGAGAATAACTCCCTGCACCTGCACGGTTGTTTGGTGGAAAAGCCGAGCTAAGATCGAGTAACAGCTTCCGCTGATACTCCTGCATACGTGCGTCCCTTTCTATGGCTGGAATTATGTCACAAAATTTGGACTTGTACCGGGGATCTAATAGTGTAGCAATCCAGTAGTCATCATCATTTCTAATTTTGACAAAACGAGGGTCATGTTGGAGGTAGTGCAACAAGAAGGCACTCATGTGTCTTGCGCAGCCATGCGGACCAAGTCCACGCTGTGTTTGTGGCATAGAGGTGCTAACCGTTCTTTCTTCCTCTGACATCTCCCCCCAACCTCTTTCAACTGAAATTTGACCAAGGTCTCCCTCATCTGCTGAGTCTTCCATGTCCATGGACAGTTCGTCCTCCATTTCTTCATGTTCTCCTGCACCTTCCTCAACATTTAGCCTGCTACTATGCGCCCTTGTTGATCCCTGTCCCCCATGGTCCCATGCCTGCTGCGTTGGTGATGAACGTCTGGACCTTGGTGATGTTGTTGTCCCTTGCGCATATGAATCCTCCTGTAGTTCCTCCCATTCCTGTTGTCCCACCCCCTGACTCCGAATAGTGTTTAGCGTGTGCTCCAGCATGTAAACGACTGGAATTGTCACGCTGATAATGGCATTGTCAGCGCTAAACATATTCGTCGCCATGTCGAAACTGTGCAGAAGGGTGCATAGGTCCTTGATCTGAGACCACTCCATCAGGGTAATCTGCCCCACCTCTGCATCTCGTTGGCCCAGGCTATACATCATGACGTATTGCACCAGGGCTCGGCGGTGCTGCCACAGTCGCTGTAACATGTGGAGAGTTGAATTCCAGTGTGTCGCCACATCGCATTTCAGGCGATGAACCGGCAGGCCGAAAGACTTCTGGAGCGATGCAAGTCACTCAGCTGCGGCGCTTGAACGGCGGAAGTGAGCAGACAGTTTTCGTGCCCTGTTCAGAAGGCCATCTAGGCCGGGATAGTATGTTAAAAATTGCTGGACGACAAGGTTCAACACGTGAGCCATACAAGGTACGTGTGTCACCTTGCCCAGGCGAAGGGCCGCACCCAGGTTTGCAGCATTGTCGCACACGGCCTTACCAGGCTGCAGGTTGAGTGGAGACAACCATTTATTAAACTCGGACCGCAGAGCTGACCACAACTCCTCAGCTGTGTGACTCTTTGTCCCAAGACATGTCAAGCTAAAGACCGCCTGATGCCGTTGCGCTCTGCTGCCAGCATAGTAATGAGGGGTGCGTGATTCCTTCTGCGCAGTGAGAACGCTGGTGGCCTGACCAGGCAGGCTTGGGGCAGAGGTGGAGGACCCAGATGAGGTGGAGGAGGCAGAAGCAGTGGCGGAACTTGGACAGACAGAGGATTGACACACAAGTCATGGGGACGGCAAGACTTGTGCAGCAGACCCTTCACCATCTATCACCATAGTTACCCAGTGCCCAGTCAGCGACATGTAACGTCCCTGTCCATGCTTACTGGTCCAAGTATCGGTGGTGAAATGCACCCATTGACACACAGAGTTTCTCAAGGAAGCGGTGATGTTGTGTGCGACATGCTGGTGTAGCGCGGGCACACCTTTCTTAGAGAAGTAGTGGCGACTAGGCATCTGGTACTGGGGCACAGCGACAGACATAAGGTCTCTAAAATCCTGTGTGTCCACTAGGCGGAAAGGCAGCATTTCGGTAGCCAAGAGCTTACAGAGGGATAAAGTCAACCTCTTAGCTTTGTCATGGGTCGCAGGAAGTGGCCTTTTATTAGACCACATCTGAGGGACAGAGATCTGGCTGCTGTGTGTAGACGGTGTTGAGTAGGGTGTCCCTGGAAAAATGCAGGTTTGTGAGGAAAGTGCAGGCGGAGACATGATGTTGCCTTCATCCAACGTTGGTGCTATCGATGTCTGAGGGAGCTGTACACACTCACTTGTTTCCCCTTTCAAACCAACTGACGACCTACCAAGCAAACTGCCTGTTGCGGTTACAGTGGTGGAAGTTGTGCGTGGAAAAACAGGTGTGACAGCTGTCCCCACTGTCCTAGAAGATGAAGAGCGCGTGGATGCACTGGAAGGGGCAGGCAGTGGATGGTTCACTCCGCTAGGCCGCATTGCAGCACGGTGAGCTTCCCACCGGGACATATGATATTTATTCATGTGACGATTCATGGAAGAAGTTGTCAAACTGCTGAGGTTTTGACCTCTACTAAGAGAACCATGACAAATTTTACAGATCACATAATTTGGGCGATCTTTTGCTATGTCAAAAAAGGACCAGGCTAGGCAAGGCTTAGAGGGCATGTGACCTGTTGATCCACCCCGACTAGTGCTCAGAGGCAGAGTGGTGGCTGAGGATGCAGTTGTAGACGTGCTACCAGTACTCCGACTCTGTCCAGGAAGGCGCAAGGTAACTTCATCATCAGTTGCATCCTCCTCCACCACCTCTGTTGACGCCTTCGAGTGCCTGACTGTGGGTTGACAGTAGGTGGGATCTAGAACTTCATCATCAATTGTTGTGTTTGCACTCCCCTCCCCCTCAGACCGAGCCTCTTCTTGCCCTGACCGAATATTTAAGTTGTCATCCCAATCGGGTATCTGCGTCTCATCTTCATCAGTATGTTCCTCATTGTCTATAACCACAGGTGTTACAGTTTGTGACAAAGGGTCAACATTATGCTCAGAAACTTGGTCCTCACGGCCTGAATTAGAGTCACAAAGGTTCTGGGCATCACTGCAGACCATTTCCTGTTCTGTACTCACTGTAGCTTGGGAGCAGACCTCTGATATCCAGGCTATAGTGTGACTGAACAGCTCTGCAGACTCAGCCATCTCAGTTCCACCATACTGTCCAGGGCTGATGGAGACTTCAGAGCTGGGAGAAAGCAAGTTTGATTGGGATGACAACTCAGAGGACTGGTGTTTTTTGGATGCGGTACTTGAAGTGGCTGAGAGGGCATTTGTTGGACCACTTGAGATCCATTCAAGCATTTTCCTTTTTTGGCCATCATCTACCTTTGTTCCTGTTGTTCGTGTCCGTAAAAAAGGAACACATCGGATTGTCCACGGTAAGTAGTAGACATCTTACTTTTGCTGGTAGATGGTCTATCTTCAGCAGATGATAATGGAGCTTTGCCACCTTCCCCACAGACAAACCCTTTTTTTCCTTTTCCACCACGCCTCTTCCCCTTTCCACCAGCATCTGTCATTTTTCCACTCATGTTGATTGCGACAAGATTGTGCACTGAAAATGTGGTAGTAAAAATTGAGAGGTGGTGTAGATTGCAGCGGTGGTCTAGCTTTATTAACAGCAGAATAATAAAGAATAAATATCCCTGACAATGCAACTACGGCCCTTAAACTGGCAGCATAAATTGCTAGTATAATGGCTTAGTAACTATCAGTTTGAGTGTGCAATGCAGGCAGACGTGCTGCAAATATCTGTGCACTACTGGGACTATACAGAAGTCCAACAGCCACGTTTAGGATGACACTAAGTTCACTCAGTGTTTGCTAGTGTAATGGCTTAGTAACTATCAGTTTGAGTGTGCAATGCAGGCAGACGTGCTGCAAATATCTGTGCACTACTGGGACTATACAGAAGTCCAACAGCCACGTTTAGGATGACACTAAGTTCACTCAGTGTTTGCTAGTATAATGGCTTAGTAACTATCAGTTTGAGTGTGCAATGCAGGCAGACGTGCTGCAAATATCTGTGCACTACTGGGACTATACAGAAGTCCAACAGCCACGTTTAGGATGACACTAAGTTCACTCAGTGTTTGCTAGTATAATGGCTTAGTAACTATCAGTTTGAGTGTGTAATGCAGGCAGACGTGCTGCAAATATCTGTGCACTACTGGGACTATACAGACGTCCAACAGCCACGTTTAGGATGCCACTAGGTACACTCAGTGTTTGCTAGTATAATGGCTTAGTTATAATGAGTTGGAGTGTGCAGAGGACAGGAGGGTACAGTGCCAGGATTGTGGGGCTCTGGGTAGAGGAAAGGAAGCCTGCCATTCTATTCCCTCCTAATGGGGAAATGCAGCGAGGAAATCCCTGACCTTAGCTACACAGACGCTGTCTCTGTTTTCAGGACCTGTCACCTATGGCTCTGACCCTGCCAATACGAGCCCTTAAAAGGACTGATAGAAAGTGCTATCCCTAAGCTGTCCAGCGCTGTGTATGGAGCGCATACAGCAGTATCGGCGATAGGACAAAGGACGGAGCTGCGCCAGTGATGTCTGACACCAAGGACGCAGAAGAGATAATGGCGTCCGGACGGGCAGATGCTCGTTTTTATAATGCAGGGACATGTGACATGGACATCCTATCACACATGCCGTTGCTTCTCTGGCTAAAAGTCCACTTAGCTGTGTGTGTGTCTGGGATTGGCTGACATAATGGCCCTCCCCACTACACGCGCGCGCTTGGGGAAGGAAGACAAGGAAAAAAAAAAAAAAATGGCGATCGCCATTATACAAACAGCAGTGATCTGAAGGCGCTGTTCCCGCACACTATACACTGAAATTTCATAATAGTGTGAGTCACAGAGTGACTTACACTATTACAGCGGAAAGCCAGCTAGGAATGAGCTGTTTTTTTGCTGCTAGAACCGTTCTCGAATGTTTCTAGAACTATCGAGCTTTTGCAAAAAGCTCGAGTTCTAGTTCGATCTAGAACAGGCCCCAAAATCACTCGAGCCTAGAACTGGAGAACCTCGAACCGCGAACCACGCTCAACTCTAGTAATAAGATGCTTTTCTTAATGGTGGACACATAGACATTTTGAGAATTGGCAGTGGCCATAAAATATTTGGATTCCCATGTGTACGGAAATTCTGATACTATCTCTACGTCAGGATCCAGGCAAGATGTCATATCTGGAGGGATTTCCACCTTGAATTTCTCAAACAAGCCCAGTGGACTGTGACATTCACAGACATTTGGCTTTGCTTGGTCCACGCACAGCAGATTATACATGGTTTATCTTTCTTACTTGGTTTCCTCCACCTTGTATACACTTCAGTGTATAAGCCTGCCTGAAAGGATTTTGAATGTTGAAACTCCAACCTGGGTGACAAATTTGTGTCTTGTGGGTAGCGCAAGGCTTATGCTTGGAACAGGTCTACACCGGTTACTGTAGCATGTCTTCATTTTGCAAATTGTAATGCCAGCCCACAGCCTGTGTGTTGCATGGACCGTACCTCCCTCCTCTTTCAAAGTCCTATGGAGAGGGGAGAGGGGCAATTGATGCTACTGTACTGCTGTCTGCCTGAAAGGTTTTTAACACTAGAACTACTGGACTCGTGACACCTATATAGACATACATGGTGCAAAGTAGTCAAAATGACTACCTCAGTAGTTCTAGTGTTAAATGTTGAAACTGCAAGATAGGTGTCAAAGTTGTTTCTTGTGGGTAGTGCCAGGCTTCTGGGACCAAGACCTAGACCGGTCACTGTAGAATGTCTTCAGTTTGCAAATTGCATTGTATTGCTGTCTGCTTAAAAGGTGTTTAACTGTCGAGACTATAAGGCCATGTGTGTACGTGTGCTTTTTTCTTGCATTTTAAACATCACTGTGTCACTGACAAAATGCATGTGTACTGCCTCGCGCTCGGCCTTGCCTGCCTAGCCGCTCGGGTCCGGGCTCGCTTCTGGTGGGTGGCTCGAGCGCCTTCGGACATGGGGAACACGTCGCTCTGTAAGGGAGTGCTGGCACTATGTGAGGGGATTTCAGTGGGGAGGTTCACGGCCGGGGCCGTGGTGTTTAGGGATATAAGTTCATGACGCCACCCACGGGTTGTGGTGAGCGTGGGCACCACCACTGCCATTAACTAGGCTCCTGGGGAATGGGATTGTGCAGCCTGGTGTTGACCCCTCCGTGGGCAGGGGGTAATGGTTTCGGGGCCCGGTGGTTGTGAGGTGCGGGCGTGTTAGTGCGGTGCGTGGTCTGAAGGCACTGTTGTACTCACTATGACAGATACACCGGAGTCTCTGGTAAACCAAAAAGATGGTGGTCGGTGCCCGCAGCCGGCCGCGTTTGGTCCCCCACCCAGTTCGGCGGTTCCCTCCTTTCTCCTGCACCTCGTTGTGTAGATTTTTACTGCCTACGCTTCAGCGACAGTAGTCCGCTCCCCGGCTTTGTTTGTGTCGGGGAACCCGTTTGCCTGCAGGCTCTGGCTCGTGGGATCTCTCTGCCTGGGCGGTGGCTTTCTATCCCCCTCGGTGGGCTGTTGCCATCTTTCGGGTCTTGGGACAGGAAAGGACCTAAGGTCCAGCCCTCAATCAGTAAATTCGACGTGGTCCAGTGGCTTCTAGGCCTTGTTCTGGGTCTGAGTACTCTTCCTGGTTCTCAGGTTTCTAGTTGCTTCCCTGGTTCGGTACCGGCTGGCCATTACCCTGTCCCGGTCCCTTACGGTTCCACCAGCTGTCTTCCCGGCTCCTGCAGGCGGCAACTACCATCTGCCTCATGGTCACAGAGTATCCGGGCTACGACCCAGATCCCTGACAGACGTGTTCACTCCTCTCAACTCCACTGAACTGCACTGAACTGAACTGGTGTGTTTTCCCACTTCAGGCTATCCGAACTCCTCGGTGGGCGTGGACAACCACCTGGCTACATCCCCTGGTGTGAACGTCAAGACCTGAGAGGGGTGACTCAGGGTTTTTAGGTTGGCTGCTGTTACCTTGTTAGGGGACGGGTGTTTGTACATGGGACTGTCTGTGACTACCTGGCTAGTCCAGGGCGTCACACATGCGTTATGCTTAGCACAGCAAAGTCTAAAATTCCTTTTGCTTTCCATTGATTTTTTTTAGGCAGCATTTTGTTTGTCAAATATTTGACAAAATCGTTCCCTAAAAACAAGCAGCATATCATTTCTTCATTGCGTTTTGGTTGCATTTTCCACCCATTGAAATGAACAAGGTGTGTCAAAACTAGAGTTGAGCGATGTTCGATTCGAACAGTTCGCCAATTTGAAATTCAAGTGATTTTGGTCGGTGTTCGAGTCGTTCGACGAAATCGAACAATTTGCTTCAAGTTCGGCAGTTTGAGTTACTGTCCGATAATGGTTCGATCACCAAAAGCGTGGCTTTTCACAGTAAGGCTATGTGCGCACTAGTGTAATGACAAAAATTTTTTTTTTATGAAACCATCTGCAATCGAGGAACTTTTATGGGTAATTTAAGAATAAGTATTGCTTTTTTTGTTTTTTAAAAAAAGTTCTCCCTTTCATTCAAATGAAATAAGGCAAAAATTATTTTTACCCCCCAAAAAAGGACATGCAATTTTGCATTATTGAAACGATAATAGTAATAACTAAGTAACTTTTATTATTCGTTTTTTAACAAATACGGTATAAAACAGTTAATTATAAGTACAATATGTACAAAAGAAGTGTTTAAAAATTATTTTTTCCTATGAATTTTAGATTCAAAAATTCAATTTTTTTTTCAATTTCGCATGTAGTTTTTCCGTCAGTTTTACAGCACGTTCAGCATTTTGGTTAGATCTGGGACTGTCAATTAATGACTCCTCGACCAACCAGTGCGCCTTCAAACACTTAATTGCCTTCTTGCACTTTGTCTTAGTGAGTGAGGTTAACAGTTCATTGAAGGACGCTTCGTTTTAGTGTTGCGACTGGAACCAGGCATTTGCCCATTCATAGCAGATGAAGTCGCATGCTATACCGAGGACGCGGCGCCACTCTGGTATCAGACAAAATGCTATAACAGCATATACAGCTCGCTAGTTCCATCTTGCCATGTGCAGGTTTGGGAGTTTCTTCCAACTGATTCGAGGCCAACGAGATGTTGTTTTGTAATGACGATATGCCTGACATAGTTCATATAAGAACTTGAAATCATCTCGCCATCCAGGATTCTCGCCTGTGTTGACATCATCTGTTGCAACTTGGTGGTAATCAATCTAAAGTGAGGCATAGTTTTCTGTTAATTTGTCAATGAAGAAATAATTGAGTTCTGGTTTCTTCATTGACTCTGGAATAAGGAAATTCATGACGTGCTTCAGTAGGAGGTCGAGTACATGGTGTTGACAGTCAATGTATTGTGGCTTCTGAAAGCTCTTTCTCAAGACATCATCCTGTATCAGCATTACAATCCCGTTCAAACGGCCAGTATTTACTGCTGCCGTGTCGCAAATTATCATGCGAATATTTTCCCAAGCGTCGTATTCATCAATTAGCTGATGTAGTTCCTTGTGAATAGCTGTGGCAGAACCATTCTCACATTTCAGAATACCGAGTTTGATTTCGGTTGTGGTATTTTTCAGCAGAACTACTTGATACTCTTCCCCTTGGATTATTTTACCATCGAAGTGGAGACAATAGGCATCTTTGCTTTGATGTTTTTCAAAAATTTTGGTGTTCATTTTCTGTCCTTCTGAGATTATTCGTCTCCAGACACCCGACTGACTTGGAACCGGTACATCATGACCTTGTTCAGCAATGGTTGCAAGCACTTTATTTGCTTTATGTGTAGAAATGTTGTTTTTCAGTACCAGTCTCGGGTAAAGATTCAGAGACAGTATCATGTGTGGGTGGCAATTGCGAAGTGCTGGCTTGAGCTTGAAATATTGATAGTCGGATTAGTTTTCTTGGATGAATTGATTCCAAAGGAGCTTGTTTGAGCATCGAATAACCAACTTGCCTCCACTCTCAACTTGCCTCAGGTAGAGCTCTTTATCCTCCGAGTTTTTCTATTCTCCATTAACGTTGGTGACATCAAATAACTGAGAAAGTGTTGCAGTGAATTTATCAGAAGGTTTCTTTTTGTTTTTGTCATTTAGATCAATCAGACGATTGAGTTTATTTCTGATGAGTGCACTGGATAAAAGTGGGAAGTCTACAGTTTCCCTCCAGAGCAATTCTATATCCATTATCATATTTTTTATTCGATCCAGTCGTCGTTTCTCGCTGTTGAACAGAAAACTGAAGTTTCCAAGAATTTGGCAGTTCGTTGGCATCCGCGTGAGATTGGAGAGCTGTTCAGTAAAATTCACTTTCTAGTATCCAAGATGGCTGCCTGACTGCAAATGTACCACATGCTTTTCAATTCTTTCAGCTCTTCTTATAGCACATGTTTGTAAGGCTAGATCTAATTTTTAAAGAACACGTTAAATATAAATTTTTAATGGGTAACAATTAAAAATGTCATTTTTTCACTAGATTATTCTTATTCTAGATGTTCTAAATTATTCCTGAATATTCTAAATCATTCCAGAATCTTCAAAAAATTAAAACACGAAAAATCGTTTTTTTTTTTAAATTTTGAAATGAAAAAGAGGGGAAACTTTTTTGAATATTTTACAAATTTGATGATACTAAGGTCATTTGAATGCAATTGTTCATCGAATGTAAGGGGGTTCATTTTCGGTTTGCAAAATTTTTAAAATAGTCATCACACTAGTGCGCACGTTGCGTATCTGCATGCGTCCTGCGTCTCCAGCACAATCCCTCTCTCTTTCCTACTCATCGATCACTAGCGCGGCGCTGCACGGCTGTCACAAAGCTCCGGCGGCTTTTCCTATTTTGAAAATGGCTGCCGCTCATTACTGAATCTGGTATTCCCTGCTTTCCCCGCCCACCGGCGCCTATGATTGGTTGCAGTCAGACACGCCCCCACGATAAGTGATAGCTGTCTCACTACAACCAATCACAGCCGCCGGCGGGTGGGTCTATATCGTGCAGTAAAATAAATAATAATAAAAAAAAAACTGCGTTTCCCCCCATTTTTGATACCAGCCAGGATAAAGCCACACGGCTGAAGGCTGGTATTGTTAGGATGGGGAGCCCCGAGATACCTTCCATGATTTACCTGTAAGTGAAAGTAAATAAACACAAACAATGAAAAATCCTTTATTTGGAATAAAAGACAGAAAAAACCCTCATTTACCTCTTTATTAATCCCCAAATAAAAATCCAGGTCCAAAGTAATCCACACGACGCTTTCAGCTCTGCTACATGAAGATGACAGGGATCAGCATAGAACACGAGCGCTCTGTGTCAGGTCCACGCAGCAACTGACGTGAGCCGCGCTGTCACCGGAGACTTCACTCAGGTAGTGCCTGCATGTGATATATCTCTACTGCAATACAGAGGTCAAGATTACCAAATGTTCCTATGCTTTGCATTAGAGGCAGTAGCTCAATGGGTGGAGCTGCCACCTAAGGAGAATTACTTCAAGTTCAAGTACCAGCCGTTCCGGTAAAGAATTTAATTTATTCTAAACTATAATTATTATTTATTTATAATTATAATTTAATTTAATTATGCACTGAGGGTACGAGCCGGACATCAGCTGTGAGCCGCGGGACACACCTCTAAAATTGGAGCAGTTCACGGAATGAGGCTGCATTGCTTTCTCCTCTCTCTCTCTTTCTCTTTTTCTCTCTCTCTTTTTCTCTCTCTCTTTTTCTCTCTCTCTTTTTCTCTTTCTCTCTCTTTTTCTCTCTTTCTTTCTCACTCACTTTTTCTCTCTTTTTCACTCTTTCTCCCTCTCTCTCTCTTTCTCTCTCTTTTTCTCTTTTTCTCTCTCTCTTTCTCTTTCTCTTTCTCTCTTTCTCTCTCTCTCTCTCTCTCTCTTTCTCTCTCTTGCTCTCTCTTTCTCTCTCCCTCTTTCTCTCTCTCTTTCTCTCTCTCTCTTTCTCTCTCTCTCGATTTCTCTCTCTCTATTTCTCTCTTTCTATTTCTCTCTCTTTCCCTCTCTCTCTCCTCTTTATAGCTGAATAATCCACTTCTGTATTCTCTACTGCAATATAGAGGTCAAGATTAGAGTTGAGCGATTTTCAATTCGAACGGTTCACCAATTTCAAATTAGAGTGATTTTGGGCGGTGTTCGAGTCGTTCGACGAACTCGAACGATTTTCTTCAAGTTCGGCAGTTCGAGTTACCGTTCGATAACGGCTCGATCACCAAAAAGCGTAGCTTGTTACTAGCTGGCTTTTCACTGTAATACTGTGAGTCACTGTTAATAATGATGTTATCAAAATTCAGCGTATAGTGTGCGGGGGGGACGGAGATTTAGATCAGTGCTGCTGCTGAGTGCTGAAAGAATGGCAATCACCATTTTTTTTTTCCTAACCACGCGTACAGTGGGGCGGGCCAGGCTGTTAGCCAATCACAGACACACACACAGCAAAGTGAATTTTTGCCAGACAAGCAAGGGTATGTGTTATAGGCTGTGCATGTCTCATGTCTTTGCCCTATAAGATCCGGCCATTTTCCCCATCGCCATCATTATCTCTCTGCTGTGGGTGGGTGACAGTCACCGCTCCCGCTGCTGCTGCTGTGTGCGTTATAGACATACAGTGCAATCTACATATTGCTTTAATGATTAGGGACTACTTCAAATTTTAGCCCTTTTCAGGGCTACATTACAGCTGTTCATAGCCATTGTTGCTAGGCAGGTCTGTGCCAGTGCTGTGCAGGGGTTTTTATCACAGCGTCTGGCTACATCAGCTCAGGCACTTCCTTGGGGCATTGTTTCATTCTCAGGAATAGAAAGTGAGGCTTCCTCTGCTGACAAGCAAGTTACAGCACCTGTGCAGTGTACAGCACCTGTCCATTTTTGCTACGCAATTTTTAGTGCAAAAAGTGCAGGCAGTTTTAAGGCCATACTTTCATTGTCTGGGATACTACATTAGGGTTCCTCTGCTGACAATTTTGCTATACCACCTCTGCATTGTACACCACATCTCTATTTTTGCTACGCAATTTTTATTGCAAAAAGTGCTGCCATTTTTAGGGCCATACTTTCATTGTCTGGGATACTAAGTTGGGGTTCCTCTGCTGACAATTTTGCTATACCACCTCTGCATTGTACACCACATCTCCATTTTTGCTACCCAATTTTTATTGCAAAATTTGCTGCCAGTTTTAGGGCCATACTTTCATTGTCTGAGATAGTAAGTGAGGGTTCTTCTGCTCAAAAAAAAGCTACACCACCTCTGCATTCTACACCACCTCTCCATTTCTGGTACTCAATTTTAAACTGCAGGGAGTCCAGCCAATCTGTGAGAAAGGTGCAGCCGTAGATATAAAGTTGCCTTTATCCAAAGATGGTGCTCTCGATATCTGATAGACCTCAACACCAGCAGCTGTTTCCACTTCCAAAACAACTGACGACCTGCCAATCACACTGCCTGTTGCAGTTAAAGAGGTGGAAGGTCTGCGTCCAAAAGTATGTGTGACTTCTCCCTACAGTCACAGAGAATGAAGAGCACTTGATGCACTTGATGGGGCAGACGGTGGTTGCACCGCCCCGCTAGGCCACATTGTAGCACAGTGACCTTCCCACTGCGACTTATGCTTCATTTAAAGTTGTGTATAGGGTGGGCTCCCCAGTATACAGCAAAACCACGCACTAGGAAAAGGACTCTAGGCAGTTGAGTTGATAAATGATTGTTTAACTTTACCAAAACAAACAATAACAACCATGCATAAAACTAAAAGAATAGAACAATCTATTCACAAGTCCAAAAGCCTACACCCTTAGGCTGCGACACTCGTAATGGCGATTTATACCCCCTTCTCACCAATCTTTGCCTAACCAAGGAACTGTCTAAACAGTTGCCTAATACCTGGGAATCCCTCTGTGTAGCAGGAGTAATTGTGTGTGTGGTGTGTGTGTGTGTGTGTGTGTGTGTGTGTGTGTGTGTGTGTGTGTACGAACATGACCTACAAGTGGCGCATTACAAGAGCTTACAACTTATCTTCCTAAACACAGACAAAACCCATCAACCCCCCTGAATACCCTTGTTTGCTGAAGCCTCACAGATAAGGCAGATGATAAAAGTGGTAAGGAAAACCACACAGCTCAGCAACACAGTCATGGAAATCTTGGAAAGCAACAGTCAATGCAAACATGTGTCGCTGTCCCTCTAGGATTTTAACTGTAACTGACAGAGCAGAGGCAGCAAGTCTTATTGTCTATATAGTCGGTCTAAGCAGAACAGCTATGTGTTTTGTTACCAAATCAAAGTGTTGGGTAAACGCAGTCCTGGCTGGGCCCAGCCTACCATACCCAGGTACTGTGGTGTCCAGTTGCCATAAATACAGACTTGACTATCCTCTCACTGTAATCAGTGTAGCCAGCAATGGAAAAATGGCGATCTCTGTCACAGGATGCTGCTCACAGGCGTTACGGTCCTCCGCACCAAACTCCAACACGAGACTCCTCACAATCCACCAAAGTGTATCTGTGGTGGCTCCTTTCTGTTCCGCACACCTTTCTCTTTCCTTCAGCTCACATACAGCACCTACTCTGGTATCCAAGTCCACAGCCGAAGACCATTTTGATATTGCTATAGTGACTAAACAGTCAAAGGCAGATGCAAACCAGCAGCCCCTTGTGGGTAGTCAGCAACAATGCATACAATGAAAGGCAAATAAGCATCTTGCATTCACAGTGGATAAAGGTCATCAATACACCCTCACCCTATCACTTCATATTCATGTGACGGTTCATGGACGAAGTACTCAAGTAGTGATTTTTTGGCCTCTACTTAGAGATTGGTGACAAATTTTACAGATGACATGAGTTGTGTGATCCTTTATGATATCAAAAAAAGACACAGGCTAGGCAAGATTTACAGCCCTTGCGACCTGCAGAGCCACCACGACTTCTGCTCAGAGGCAGAGTTGTGACTGAGGATTCAGTTGTTGACGTGCTTCCAGTACTTTGTCTCTGTCCATGAAGACAAAACCTAACTTAGTCATCAGTAGCATCCTCTTCCACCTCCTCTGCTGACCTCATCGACTGGCTGACTGTGGTTTGACAGTAAGTGGGGTCTCCAACCTCATCATCACCCTGTGTGTTTTCATTCCCCTCGACCTGACTCCTCAGAGCCATCCTCTTCCTGCCCTCACCGAATAGTAAAGTTGTCATTCAAATTAGGTATCTGAGTCTCATCAGCATGTTCCCCATTGTCTCCACCAAGAGGAGTTACAGTTTGGAATGAGGGTTTGCATTATGCTCAGAACCTTCTTCATCGGGGCCTGGATCCGACTCACAAAGCTTCTGGGCATCAATGCTAGAGTTGAGCGCGGTTCGAGGTTCTCCAGTTCGCGGCTCGAGTGATTTTGGGGGCTGTTCTAGATCGAACTAGAACTCGAGCTTTTTGCTAAAGCTCGATAGTTCTAGATACGTTCGAGAACGGTTCTAGCAGCAAAAAGCAGGGCTTTCTACAGCTACAGTGTGCAGGAGCCATCGCTGGCAGCCTGCCAGAAGCTGGTAACCAAGATAAACATCGGGTATCCAAGCAAAGCGCTTTGGTTAGTAACCCGATGTTTATCCTAGTTATGTGCAGGAAGCTCACACTTCCCCGCTCAGCTCACACACACACACACACACACACACACACGTCCCCAGCCATGCAGTCCACGACACTGACGTCCTCCTGGCACTCTGCACACATGGTCCCGCTCGGCTTACCTGCGGTGATGAAGTCCCGACCTCAGCGCTGTCACTATCCTCCATGGCCGACGCTTGTCACATCACCTTCTCTCGCTTCCGACCCGAGACTGACTAGTGGTGACGTCACGGGCCTCTCGCGATACTTGGCTGTGAAGGCGGCTGTCATTGAACTCAGTGACAGGTGCTGTCAGCAGTGCAGGAGATCAGCACAGGTAATGTACCTCGCTGACAGCAGCACTTGTCATCCCCTGCAGTGACCTGGGCTGACCGATTGATGTTAGCTCAGGTCACTGCACTGCTCTCCCAGCCAATGGGCAACATCCTGCTCTTCATTGACTGGGACAGTGTGGATCGTCATGGCAACCCCTTGGATTACACCAGACCTGGATTTGTTTTTCTTTCTAATAAATTGGTTAAAGAGGGAATGTATTGGGGAGTGTTTTTTCAAATAAAAATGTGTTTGTCGTCTATTTTTTTTTATTACTGACTGGATTGGTGATGTCGGGTATCTGATAGACGCCTGACCTCACCAACCCAGGGCTTGATGCCAGGTGACATTACACATCTGGTATTAACCCCATATATTACCCCGCTTGCCACCGCACCAGGGCACAGGATGAGCTGGGGCGAAGCACCAGGATTGGCACATCTAATGGATGCGCCACTTCTGGGGCGGCTGCGGCCTGCTATTTTTAGGCTGGGGAGAGTCCAATAACCATGGACCTCCCTAGTCTGAGAATATCAGACCCCAGCTGTCTGCTTTCCCTTGGCTGGTGATCCAATTTTGGGGGGACCCCTACGTGTTTTTTTTTTTAATTATTTATTTAATTTAAAATAACAGCGTGGGGTGCCCTCAGTTTTGGATTACCAGCCAAGGTGAGGCTGCCAGCTGTGGTCTGCAGGCTGCAGCCATCTGCTTTACCCTAGCTGGCTACAAAAATAGGGGGAACCCTACGTCTTTTTTTTTTTCATTTTTTTGGCTAAATACAAAGCTAAGCACCCCTTAGTGCCACATGAAAGGCACCAAAGGGTGCAAAATTACAAAATGCAGGAGAGTGGGACATTATGTGTCTTTCTGCCATTATAATGACAGAAAAGACTGATATGAAGTGTACAAGCACAGGAAAATCACCAGAGCGCTCTACGCTGTGAAAAGCAGTAGAAAATGGCACTGGAGTGAACATGTGACCGCCTCATGTAGGTTGAAGCTATGGATCTTGGGTAAATGTATGTATTTTCCCTCCTTCAGTTTTTTTGCAGTACACAAAAAAAAACGGAAAGCACACGGATGAGAAACAGATGACATACGGACCGTCTATGGAACGGAAACGGATGCCACACGGATGCACCCGTGAAAAAAAACGGACTGTTTTTTTCAGACCACAAAAATGGATCGGTCGTGTGAAGTAGCCTTATTCTGATCTGCCGTTTATAAACAGCAGGCAGAAATAAGTGAATAACGCCCCCCAGCGTCAGAAAATCTCCGGGGTTTCAGGGCTAGCTGAGACCCTGGAGATCATGATTCAGGATGTTTTTTCCGGTCCCCGCTCACGTGATCACAGGTATACACCGTATACCGATGATCACGTTACAGTAAATGAAAGCGCCGGTAAAAAATTATTTATCTCCCATCAGGCATGAACAAACATGATAAATCTCCTCCCCGGTCCCCTCCGGTCCCCCGGTGTCGCCAAAGTGCCCCCCCTGATGCCCTCCCAGAAATCCAAGATGGCCGCGCGCACAGCAGCGCGCCGGCCGCATTCACCCTACTTCTCTGATTTCTGTCGCATGTGCCATGACACATGCGACAGAAAACTCCTCCCCAGGCCCTGCCAGGTCACCCCCTATAACCCCACCGGTGTTCCCCAGTGTCCCACGGTACCTGTGCAGCATTGATCCCCCCACGGCCCTCTCCTTCACAATAGATGCTGCCGCATGCACAGAGCGGCTGTCAGTTCAGCTTCCTGTGTTCAGACACAGTGAGTGGTGGTTATGCATCTTTAAGCTAAATGGGCGGCATGGTGGCTCAGTGGTTAGCACTGCAGTCTTGCAGCACTGAGGTGCTGGGTTCAATTCTCACCAAGAGCACCATCTGCAAGGAGTTTGTATGTTCTCCCTGTGTTTGCGTAGGTGTACTCCGGTTTCCTCCCACACTCCAAAGACATACAGCGCTATGGAATTAATAACGCTATATAAATGAATAAAATATTATTACTACTGCAATGCCCTGCTCATGAGGTAAGGAACATAATTGATCAGGAGAGCTATATACTACATTTCCATATGGAGGGATTTGCTTTTATAGTTTCCCTGCTGAACGACTACCAAACATGAGAGTCCGTTATACTCCACAAGAAAACACATCTAAATAGCGAGCTCTGTTGTTAAGTATTCATTCAGCTGGATAACTGGACTCTGGACTCTACGACATGGACTCTGCTGCTGTGGACCCGGGGAGAGTGAGTGCAGATTCATTGCACCCACACTCCTCACAAGAAGGGTCTGCACTCCTAGAAAATGGGGGATACGTTCCCTGAATGTCTCCCCCCCCATATTCTAGACGGTCCAGAGTTGTCGTGGGACCCCTTTATTTTTTTTCTTACAATAAATTGGTGAAAGAGGAAATGTTTTGGGGACTGTTTTTTTTAAATAAATTTCTTTTGTCGATTTTTTTTGTTAGTACTGACAGTTTATGATGTTGGGTATCTAATAGACGCCATGACATCACAAACTGCTGGGCTTGATCTCAGGTGACTTTACAGCTAGTATCAACCCGATTTATTACCCCGTTTTCCTCTGCACCAGGGCACGGGATGAGCTGGGGTGAAGTGCCAGGATTGGCGCATCTAGTGGATGCGCCACATCTGGGGTGCCTGCGGCTTGCTATTTTTAGGCTGTGAAGGCCCAATAACTATGGACCTTCCCACCCTGAGAATACCAGACCACAGCTGTCCGCTTTACCTTGGCTGGTGATCCAATTTGGGGGGGACCCTACTTTTTTTGTGTAATTATTAATATTTATAAAATAATTATAAAAAAAGAGCCTGGGGGGACCTCCACATTGGATCCCCAATCACGGTAAAGCTGCCAGCTGTGGTTTTCAGGCTACAGCCGTCTACTTTACCCTAGCTGGCTATCAAAAATGGGGGGACCCAACGTCATTTTTTTTTTAACTATTTTTTAAATAGAAAAAATTAATGGGCTTCCCTGTATTTTGATTGCCAACCAAGGTAACGGCAGGCAGATGGGGGTGGCAACCCATAGCTGTCTGCTTTATCTGCGCTGAGAATCAAAAATACCGCGGAGCGCTACGTCATTTTTTTTAAAGATTTATTTTTACAGCAGTGTGATGTCCAGCAATCAAAATACAGGGAAGCCCATTTTGTTTTTAGTTATTTAAATAAATAATTAAAAAAAATATATATGGGCTCCCGCTGCATTTTTTGTATTGCTAGCTAAGGGTAATCCAAGCAGCTACTGGCTGCTAACCCCCACTGCTTGGTGTTACCTTCACTGGCAATGGAAAATCCAGGGAAGCATTTTTTATTTTTTTTGCCAAAAAACTACAAAAAAAGAAGGTGAGCTTCGCCATATTTTTGTATGCTAGCCAGGTATAGCAGGCAGGTGCTGGAAGAGTTGGATACAGCGCTAGAAGATGGCGCTTCTATGAAAGTGCCATTTTCTGAGGCGGCTGCAGACTGCAATTCGCAGCAGTGGGGCCCAGAAAGCTCAGGCCAACCTGTGCTGCGGATTCCAATCCCCAGCTGCCTAGTTGTACCTGGCTGGACACAAAAATGGGGCAAAGCCTACGTCATTTGTTTTCTACTTATTTCATGAAATTCATGAAATAATAAAAAAAGGGCTTCCCTTTATTTTTGGTTCCCAGACGGGTACAAATAGGCAACTGGGGGTTGGGGGCAGCCGTACCTGCCTGCTGTACCTGGCTAGCATACAAAAATATGGCGAAGCCCACATAATTTTTTCAGGGGGCAAAAAACTTCTGCATACAGTCCTGGATGGAGTATGCTGAGCCTTGTAGTTCTGCAGCTGCTGTCTGTCTGTATGGAGAAGAGCAGACAGCAGCTGCAGAACTACAAGGTTTAGCATACTCCATCCAGGACTGTATGCAGAAGTTTTTTGCCCACCAAAAAAATGACGTGGGCTTCGCCATATTTTTGTATGCTAGCCAGGTACAGCAGGCAGCCACGGGCTGCCTCCAACCCCCAGTTGCCTATTTGTACCCGGCTGGGAACCAAAAATATAGGGAAGCCCGTTTTTTTAATTATTTCACTTATTTCATGAAATAATTAAAAATCAAATGACGTGGGCATCGCCCCATTTTTGTGTCCAGCCAGGTACAACTAGGCAGCTGGGGATTGGAATCCGCGGCACAGGTTAGCCCGAGGTTTCTGGGCACCTCTGCTGAGAATTGCAGTCCGCAGCCACCCCAGAAAATGGCGCTCTCATAGAAGCGCCATCATCTGGCGCTGTATCCAACTCTTCCAACAGCCCTGGAGCCAGGTGGCTTGTTGGGTAATCATGAGTTAATACTGGCTTTGTTTTACTAGCCAGTATTAAGCCAGAGATTCTTAATGTCAGGCACGTTTGACCCGGCCATTAAGAATCTCCAATAAAGGGTTAAAAAAAACACCACACAGAGAAAAAATACTTTAATAGTAATAAATACACAGACACATTAGAGACTCCATCTTTATTACCCTCTGTCAACCCTCCACGATCCATGGTCTTCTGTCTTTCTCGTTCAACAAATCTAGCTCTGCTTCATCACTGCTGCATGGGGGAAGACGCTGCTTCCCGTGCAGCCTTCACTCCGTGAAGGCTGCACGGGAAGCAGCATGCAGCCTTCACTCCGTGAGAGATCAGTGCTGCTGGCTGTTAGCCGTAACAGCGGTAACGCTGACAGACGCGTTACCATAGCAACAGGGCTCCGATCATGTGATTCCCGGAGCCGCGGTTAGCGGTGACGTCACCGCTAACTGCGTTGCTATGGCAAGGGTGATCTCCGTTAATGACCGGCTGTCTCAGCCGGTACCTAACGGAACGGGGAGTCGACCGTGTGCTAGAGCATGTCGCCGGTAGACGGCGATACACAAATGTGCACCGTGTACCGGAGAGTGCAATGACAGGTCCTTCATGACGCGTCATAGTCATGTGACCAGTCTGGAGCCAATGAGGTAATAGCCACGTGACTGGTCACATGGCTATTTTGATGTCACGATAGGTCCTGCATCACTGCTGGCAGTGCTGGTTACCGGGAGGATTCAGCGATCATCGGATGGAATAGCGGCAGGAGACAGAGTGCAGGAGGGATCGCGGGGACCGGTAAGTGTTATGGCAATGTTTATTAACTGTTTGTGTACATTTATAATGCGTTTTTATGTGTTTGTGATTGCCTCCCATTATTTCCTATTGGTTCGAGTTCGGTTCGTCAAATGTTCGCCGAACTGAACTCGAACGAGACCTCCGTTCGACGAACCGAACTCGAGCCGAACCACGGCTGGTTCGCTCATCTCTAATCAGTGCAGACCATTTCCTTGTCTGGACTTACTGCATCTTTTGAGCAGACCTCTGTTTCTCAGGCTATATTGTAACTGAACAGCTCTGCAGACTCAACCATCTCTGTTACCCCATACTCAGAAGGGCGGGTGGAAACTTGAGAGCTGGTAGGAAGCAAGTGCGGTTGGGGTGACACCACAGAGGAATGGAGAATTTGGGATATTGAAGTTGAGGTGGAGGAGAGGCCACTTGATGGAGCACTTGAGATCCATTCAAGCACCTGCTCTTTTGGTGCCACATCTCCAGTTATTAGCGATGCTCATGTCCGTAAACAAAGGGATCATATCAGGTTATTCACGGGAAGAAGTAGTCATCTTATTTTGGCTGGAAGTTTGGGTTACGAATTGGTGCTGCCGTAGCCGCAAGCAGCCTTCTTCGGTTCCAGTTGCGCCAAGGCATCAGCTGCCATTTTTTTACCGTGCCTCGGGTCGTCCAGCTGGCTGCTTCCTTGTCCACGTCTAAGTGTGGAGAGGCGGCTAGTGCACATGCGTGTGCCGATTTACCCCAGCCACAGCTTAAGTCAAGTGTTTCGCCTAGTGAGCATGCTCAGCCTCACAGTGCCATTCCTGAGGCTAAGTCCTCAGTTCGGGTTACTGAGCTTGCTCCCACACTTAATGCGAGAAGCCTCTTTGCACAGGTACTTGGACTCCGTGCCTTGTCTAAGTCCTGTGTTGTGCCTACTGAGCATTTAGTGCATCAGAGGCTAGGTCCAGTAAGGACCTCACTGGCCATGTCCGTGAGGTGGCATGCCCTGATAAGCCAGAGGGCATCAGGTGTCCTGATGATGTGGCCACTCCAGACTGGCTCGCAGAGGCCCACCCCTATATCTTGGCACCTCATCATTGTTTGTCAGACGATGAATAGTGAGGTGTTTGGGGCGTGGCTGCCATGAGGTCATCAGTGAAGTTGCGTTTCCGGATAGTCCACTGGTTATGTCACTGATGACGTGGCACTCTGCTATTGCCTCCTGGAGGTGCATTGTGGTCCACCCTGGGTTGGGGCGGACCAAGGTTATAAAAGGGTCTGGAGACAATATGGAAGTGCACAGTCTTCTATTATGCTCAGACCGAGCACACCTCCATGTGTTGAACCCATTGCGGCTTTAGGACAGAGGTAGGCAGGGATAGGGCATCAGTGCTGGATGCCACCACACTTGGTAACGCAGAACGGTTACGGCCAGCTCCTGTCCTACCAGTCCTGCTAGTGCAGCCCAGTGGCAATAACTGGCTGCTGCTGAGCCTGCTGTCCACAGGTGTGCCCCCTACGCACATGGACAGCGTACCCAATATCCCCTGTGTTGTTAACAGGGAGTTCCTGCGCTGGTTGTGTGGACCCTGTGACACTAAAAGGGTTCACAGTCTCCAGATCCGAGTGTCGTCTAACTCGGTTCAGGCTACTATTAGTTTCACAGCCACCCAGCTCTGTATCCTCCGCCTAACCTTCGGGTTGCCAGCATCTCCTTTTCCATCTGGGAGCACGGTGGACCCCGACTGGCAATTGGGATATATACCACCTTATCCAAATCTGCCAGTCCCCCCATAACAGATTGTGTTTCTTCAGCAGATGTTACTGTTGCTTTACCACCAAACACACGGACGCAAACTTTTTTTCCCCTTTCAAACACACCTGTTCCCCTTTCTACCAGCATCTGGCCTTTTTTCACTCATTTTGTATATGACCAAATTTGCAACTCTGCAGGGACACCCTATTCAACGCCGTCTCAGCATAGCAGCTATCCCTTGGTCCCTCAGATGTGGAGAAGTAAAACACCATTTCCTCCTAGCCATGACAAAGTGTTGAGATTCACTCTGTGCAGCACTGGTGTTTGGTGGAAAAGCCAATCTAAGATTGTGTACCAGCTTCTGCTGATACTCCTGCATATGTGCGTCCCTTTCTATGGCAGGACTTATTTCACCAAATTTTGTTTTGTACCGGGGATCTAACAGTGTGGCAACCCAGTAGTCAGCATTACTTCGAATTCTGAAAATCCGATGGTCATGTTGTAGGTACTGCAGCAAGAAGGCACTCATGTGTCTTGCGCATCCAGGAGGACTAAGTCCTTGCTGTGTTGTTGGTGGCAAGGTGAGAATCTTGCTTCCTTCCTCTGCCCTCTCCCCCCAACCTCACACAATAGAAATGTGATCAAGGTCTCCCCCATCTGCTGAGTCTTCCATGCCCATCGCCAGTTTGTCCTCCATTTCTTCCTGGGCTCCTGCACCTTCCTCAACAGTTTGGCTGCTAATATGTGCCCTTGTTTATCCCTCTCCCCCACCGTCCCATGCCTGTCGCCTTGGTGCTGCTGATTTTCTGGACCTTAAAGATCTTGTTATCCCTTCCGCATATGACTCCTCCTGTCCTTCCTCCCCTTCCTCTTGTCCCACCACCTGACTATGAATACTGTTTAGAGTGTGCTACAGCATGTAGATGACCAGAATTTGCATGCTGATCATGGCAACATCAGCGCTAAACATCTTCGTCGACATTTGTAAACTGTGAAGAAGGGTGCATAGGGCCTTGATCTGAGAACTCCAGCAGCGTGATCTGCACCACCTCTGGATCTTGTTAGCCCAGGCTATACGTCATAACGTATTGCAGCAGGGCTCGCCAGTGCTGCCACAGACGCTGCAACATGTGCAGATTCAAATTCCTGCGTGTCGGCACATCGCATTTCAGGCAGTGAACCGGCAGACCGAAAGACTTCTGGAGCGATGCAAGTTGTTCAGCTGCGGCGGTTGAACTGCGGAAGTGAGTCAGGTGTGAACAGTGGAAGTCAGCAGATAGCGAGCGTGCCCTCTGCAGAAGACCATGTAGGCAGGGATAGTGGTTTAAAAATTGCTGGATAACCAGGTTGAACATGTGAGCCATACAAGGCACGTGTGTCACATTGTCACGACGAAGGGCCGCACCCAGGTTTGCATCATTGTCGCACATGGCTGTTACGTCACCACCGGAGTCCGCTCTAGCAACTTGTACTCCGAAAGACAGGTGACACTGTGTTCCTTTCGTAGATAGTGCTAGTGATGGGAGAGGAGTCGATAACAGCGGCGCTGGTGGTCGCAAATTCCGCTCATCCACTGGGCTGGGTTACCTTGAGATCTGCAGTACCACTGGCTGACTGTAGGTGGTGGTTGTCTCACAGCTGAAGTACCATCATTCAGCTACAATCATTAGGAAGACACCACACCCTTTTTTAGGCTGCTCCTGTCTGCTGACCACTGCCAGACATAGTTCTGAACTTCTGGTTCCTGTTCCGCCCAGTTCTGTTTTGTGATTTTGCATGCTGACTACCGCTTGTTTCCTGACTACGTCTCCTGCCTGCTGTTTATGTACCTTGTTGCCTGATCCGTGTTTGACGTCTGCTTGTTTTCTGATTAAGTCCTTGCTGTCCGATTCTGTTCATGTTCCTCTATTCATGGTTTGACCCTGCCTGACTACTACTCTCTCGGACTGCAGCCTTCCACAGATATTGATCACTTTGGGCCCTGTGTAATTCCAAATCCCTGTATAGGAAGTTAAAGGGTTTCAGGGTTCTAGGGGTCCTGCTTGGTGAGTGGCTTCCCTCTAGCCTGTCCTTTACAGCCCAACTAAGTGTGTGGATCAGGCAGGCATTACACCGTGCCCTTTTCAGAAGGCCGGTATAGTGGTTTAAAAATTGCTGGATAACCAGGTTGAACACATGAGCCATACAAGGCACGCGTGTCACATTGTCACGGCGAAGGGCCGCACCCAGGTTTGCATCATTTCACACACGGCCTTCCCTGGCTGCTGGTTGAGTGGAGACAACCATTGATGAAACTCGGTCTACATAGCTAACCGTCCACAACTCCTCAGCGGTGTGACTCACATTTCCCATACATTTCAAAGTAAAGAGCTGACCGCCTGATGGTGTTGAGCTCTGCTGCCAGCATAGTAAGGAGGTGTGCGGGATTCCTTGTGCACAGTTACAACACGGGTGGCCTTACCAGACAGTATTAGAGCGGAGGTGGATGACCGTGACGAGGTTGAGGAGGCAGAAGCAGTGGAGGAACTTCTACATACAGAGGAAGGATTGACACACAACTCGTGGGGACGGCAAGACTTGTACAGCAGACCCTTCTCCATCGCTCACCATAGTTACCCAGTGTCCAGTCAGCGACATGTAATGCCACCTGTCCATGGTGACTGGGCCAAGTATCTGTGGTGAAATGCACTCTGTCACACACAGAGTTTCTCAAGGAAGCGGTGATGTGGGTGGCACAGTGGCTCAGTGGTTAGCACTGCAGTCTTGCAGCGCTGGGGTCCTGGGTTCAAATCCCACCAAGGACAACATCTGCAAGGAGTTTGTATGTTCTCCCCGTGTTTGCGTGGGTTTCCTCCGGGTTCTCCGGTTTCCTCCCACACTAAAAAGACATACAGATTGGGACTCTAGATTGTGAGCCCCAATGGGGACAGTGTTGCCAATGTATGTAACGTGCTGTGGAATTAATAGCGCTATATAAATGAATAAAATTTTATTATTATTATTATTATTATGTTGTGTGCGAACGGCGGGTGTAGCGTACACCTTTCTTGGAGAAGTAGTGGCGACTGCCCATCTGCTCTTGAGGCACTGCAATGGACATAAAGTCTTTAAAATCCTCTGTGTCCACCGGGCAGAAAGGCAGCATTTCTGGAGCCAACAGCTTGCAGATGCTGAAAGTCAACCTCTTAGGCATATCATGCCCTTCTAAAATCATGTAAAACACAGCAAGTGGACTCCAATCAGAGTCTCCCTTTTTTTCCAAAAATTGGGCCCCGGACAACGCTTAAGTGGCATCAAATGTCCCACAGATGCAAACTTAAAATGTTGATTTGTATGAAGCACTATCAAAAGCCCACAAGCCTTTCGTCTCCCCAGGATGACACAGAGTAGAAAAGTCCTTGCAGATCCATGATTTGTTCATCTTGATGAATGTTAGTCTGTCCACATTGTCACTGGACTTGTCGTGCACTTATCTGTCAGCACACAACCAGCAACACTGAAGACACATTCAGAGATATCGCTGGCTGTGTAGCACGACAAGACCTCCAAGTCATGGCATCGATTTTCATTTGGAGATACTACTACATCTGTGTCTCCTCCTCCTTTTACTCGTCCAGCTCTTTTGTTTCGGCATGAGTATATGTACTTGTCACTTTCCATGTGTTTGTGGTGTCTTGTGAGTTGTTTGTCACCTTTTGGACACCTTAGAAGGTGTTTTCTATGTGTTTGTATGTGTTTGCCTTCCATTGTTTTCAATAGGGTTCGAAGGTGTTCTTCGAACGTTCACCTAACTAAGCCGCCGTTCGATGAACTGCCTAAGGAGAATTAGTTCACGAGTTTGAGTCCCGGCCGTCCTGGTAAAGAATTTAATTTATTTTTAATTTTAAATTTTATAATTATTATTTATTTATAATTATAATTTAATTATGCACTGAGGGGAGGAGCCGGACATCAGCTGTGAGCCACGGGACACACCTCTAAAATCAGAGTAGTTCACAGAATGAGGCTGTATTGCTCTCTCATCTCTCTCCTCTCTTCCCTCTCTCTTCTCTCCCTCTCTCTTCTATTTTCTATCTCTTTTCTCTCTCAGACCTGGCGATGATCAGCTGAAACGATCACCTGTCAGAATCAGCTGACACTATAAGTCGAGCGGTGAGGCCGGCTTTTTACCGCCTGGCTGGCTAAACTATCAGCTGCTGCTGTCGGACAGTAGTCTGCACAGAAGTGTGTAGTTTTTCTGTTTTTTTTTTTGCTCTGATGCCTCAGCTAATTGTATAAAAACCATTTATACAATCAGGTGCTGTGTAATGTGATTCAGGCTCTTGAACCTGACACATCATCTGATCGCTTTGCCTTCCAGCAAACCGATCAGAGGATATTGGATCCGGATTGGACGGCGCGGGACCCTTGACCCAGGATTACTGAGGAGGGGGGTTCTTTATTTCAATAAAGATGGAGTCACTAATTGTGTTGTGTTTTATTTCTAATAAAAATATTTTTCTGTGTTTTTTTTTTTTTCTTTTTATCTGTACTAGAAATTTATGGTGGTAATGTCTAATATTGGCGTGACACCATGAATTTTGGGTTTAGGTCCAGTTGATAATATACAGCTAGCCCTAACCCCATTATTACCCAGGGAGCCACCCGTCACCAGGGCATCTGGAAGAGTTGGATACAGCGCCAGAAGATGGCGCTTCTATGAAAGCGCCATTTTCTGGGCCAGCTGATGACTGCAATTCGCAGCAGGGGTGCCCAGAAATCTTAGGCACCCTATGCTGCGGATTCCAATCCCGAGCTGCCTAGTTGTACTTGGCTGGACACAAAAATTGGGCGAAGCCCACGACATTTTTTTTTTTTTTAATTATTTCATGAAATTCATGAAATTAAAAAGAAAAAGGGCTTTCCTATATTTTTGGTTCCCAGCCGGGTACAAATAGGCAGCTGGGGGTTGGGGGCAGCCCGCAGCTGTCTGCTGTACCTGGCTAGCATACAAAACATGACGAAACCCACATAATTTTTTTGGGGTGGCAAAAATCTCCTGCATACAGTCCTGGATGGAGTATGCTGAGCCTTGCAGTTCTGCAGCTGCTGTCTGCTGTCTGTCTGTATGGAGGAGAGCAGACAGCAGCTGCAGAACTACAAGGCTCAGCATACTCCATCCAAGACTGTATGCAGAAATTTTTTGTCTACAAAAAAAAGACGTAGGCTTTGCCATATTTTTGTATGCTAGCCAGGTACAGCAGGCAGGTACGGCTGCCCCCAACCCCCAGCTGCCTATTTGTACCCAGCTGGGAACTAAAACTATAGGGAAGCCCTATTTTTAATTATTTCATGAATTTCATGAAATAATAAAAAAAAAAAAATGACATGGACTTCGCTCCATCTTTGTGTCCAGCTACGTACAACTAGGCAGCTGGGGATTGGAATCCACAGCACAAGTTGGCCCGAGGTTTCTGGGCACTTCTGCTGCGAATTGCAGTCCGCAGCTGCCCCATAAAATGGTGCTTTCATAGAAGCGCCATCATCTGGCGCTGTATCCAACTCTTTTAGCTGCCCTGGTGACGGGTGGCTCGCTGTGTAATAATGGGTTACTACTAGCTTTGTTTTACTAGCTAGTATTAAGCCAGAGATTCTTAATGTCACGCAAGTTTGACCCGGCCATTAAGAATCTCCAATAAAGGGTTAAAAAAAAAGACACCACACAGGAGAAAAAATATTTTAATAGAAATAAATACACAGACACACTTAGAGACTCCATGTTTATTACTCCCTCTCACCCCTCCACGATCCTGGTCTTCTGTCTTCTTTCTCCTTCAGCTCTGCTACATCAGACAGCACTGCATGGGAGGAAAACGCTGCTGCTCCCATGCAGTCTAATCACTCAGTGAGTAAGCAGAGGCTGCAAGCAGAGGCTGCGGCTTGTAAGCAATGATGTCACCGTTGCCACCGTTGAAATAGTAATCGCACAGGCGGGTTACTATAGCAACGGTGATCTCCGTTATTCACCGGCTGTGGCATTCAGTCCTGACATGTGGGCTGACTCTGTAAAGAGTGCCCACATGCAGGAATGAGGAGCCAAGTATGTGCCCAAGGATCTTGCCGGTACACGGAGATGCTCAAACGAGGACCGCGTACTGGAGAGATGCACTGACAGGACCTAGCATGACGTCTAGCCATGTGACCAGTCTGTAGCCAATGAGATAATACACACGTGACTGGTCACATGCTATGACGACGTCACGGAAGGTCCTATCATCAGTGCTGGTTACCGGAAGGGTGCAGCGATGATCGGAAGGAAAAGCGTCAGGAGACAGAGTGCAGGACGCGTCGTGGGGATCTGTAAGTGTAATGGCAATGTTTATTAACTGTATGTGTACATGTATAATGTGTTTTTATGTGTTTTTGTTTGCCTGCCATTGTTTTCAATGGGGTTCGAAGGTGTTCGGAGAACGTTCACCGAACTAAGCCGCCGTTCAACGAACCGAACTCGAACACTAGGGGGATGGCTCAACACTAGTGAGCAGTGAAGTCAGTTAAGGACCGTTTCCATAAATTTCAAAGTGACGTGAACAAAAGTGGTTCTTCACTGTCCAAACTCCGATTCACGAATCATGATGAGATGCAGTTTCTTTTGAAGAGCAGAGCATTATGTCCGTAAGTTTGATAAATACTTAGCCACCCAAAAACCACCCGTAAGTTACCAATTCGTAGAATAAAATTTCAAATTTGTTAGGTATTCACAAGACAGAAGGAAACATTCCACCTCCAGAGGTGCCAGTACTTGAAAGTTCTATGGACAGCGAGGATATGTCTACTGAACCACAAGTAATCTCTGTCCAGGCCTCTGAAGATTTGTCTATGCCTACAAGTCAAGCAGATGTCAGTCCCACCACAACCGTGTCTTCTTTGGCTGCCACCAGTTCAGTGTCCGCCAGCCGTCGCGAGTTACAACGATCCAAAAAGAGGAAACCAAACCCCACAACAGTTGTGAAGCCAAACAGTGACCCCCTAACAAATCAGACTTTAAAAATCCTGAGAAATCTGTCCGAGGAGGATCAGTTTGATACTTTTGGGGCCAGTCTTGCAACTAAACTGTGGCACATAAATAATAAATCGAAACAATCGGCGTGCATGACTGCCTACTGTACTTTGTTAGCTGGTTTTGAGGAAGATTTGCTATTCCCAACAGGAGGTGAACTGGTTGGCAACATTAAGCACATCTTTAATCAGAAACACCAGGCAACACTTCGAACTGCCACCCAACCTCAAACACCACCCGTGCCACATTCTTTTAACTGTCCCTCCCCTACCCAGACTATCCTATGGCATATAGGGGGAGACCAGCCACCCCATATTACCCACAACTACCAAGTAAGGAAGTCATCCCAAAACCTCCAACACCAAAACAAACTACTGTAACGTTCAGTCCAGAGGTGGATCCACGGGACCATACACCGGACTCCCCCAGAGAGACAACCAGGAGCGAATTCCTATACAGGGACTGTCTGGCAGACTCCCCAGAGGGCCTAGATGTACAGCAGCCAAGACACAAGCGAGTTTAGTTTTCGCGTCCTTCAGATGTCCGTACGGGATATAGCGACTAGTCCAGGGGTAGCCGTGGGCAGGACAGATGACCGAAATCAGGTACAGGTGCTGAGTGGAAACAGCAGACGGAGTTCGGATTCAGCAAGGAGTGCAGGCTGGTGTGGCCAGATGGAATCCAGAACCGGTGACGGGTACAGGCTGACGAAGATGATGGGATCCACAGCATATAGTCACTGGGGAAACTCCTGGGAGGCGGCAGGCTTGACACACTCCGGTTGGCAGTCGGACACTGTGGGCAGAGACAGGGTTAACCTGGGTACAAAGCACAGAGGGACCTGAACATCTAGTGCAAGAGATAAACTACAAAAACATGTTGAACAGGCACCGCCCACAAGCAAAAGGAAGTCTTATATACCTTGCACCTATAACCAGCCATATCCTGTTTCAGTGATGCTGGCACTTTAAAAAGAGGTGAGTGAGCGCGCCCACGCCCTAGTGCGCATGCACGAAGCCTGAGTGCTAGAGAACAACACAGGACGCAGGGGAGAGAGCGGAGGAGATGCAGGGGAAGCAGAAGCTGAGTCCCGGACCGCAGCGTGACGCCGGGGTCGACGGGCGAGGAGCACGGAGGATGCACAGGAGGGAGAGTGGGGGCAACAGCCATGGCCAGGGCGCCCGGTGACCAGATCGGTGAGTGACGGGCGGCGCCGGGATCCTGGGAGCATGACAACTACCCACCAAAGGGCTGGCCCATCACAAAGTTCCGAAGCCTTGCCAGGATACTATTCCCAAGGCTTTTTTTCCTGTAAAAATCTGTACAATTTACATGTTTTGTGTACTGTTCACTTTATTTAAAATTAATTTTGTTTTCGTTATGTTACTTATAATAAAGAATTTATTTTAGGCCTGCGACACACATCTGTGCCGCCGGCACGTGTTTGTCATTTTTTGCACGTATCGGTGACACGGAGACACGTTCAGCAATGCTACACTATTGTAGCAGGCACACACGTAAAACCACACGGAACGTGTGTCCGTGTACAGTTGTACGTGTGTGCGTTTTTCTAAACGCTGACATGTCAGTGTTTTCTCCGGCAGCACGGGTGTCACACGGCCCGCACCCGTACCACACGGGTGTAGTGTGGATGCGGTCCCATGTGACACGCGCTGGAGAGAACACACGTGTCAGAGAAGAAAAAAAACCTTAACTTACCTTCTCCGGCCCTACTGTCTCTGCCGCTACTGCCACTTGCTGCCGACCGCCGCTCATTATTCTCATTTAATATTCACTTCACTGCGGCCGGCAGCAGCAGCGGGGAGATGGCAGGGCTGGAGCCGAAGATCAGCACCACGGACAGCAGCACGGACCACGTGAGTATGTAAATTACTGGTTCTACGCGTGCTATTGTGGATAGCACACGTAGAACACACGTGGCCCGCACGTACCACAGACACGTACTTACCTGCACGCAACACGCAGGGGAAATACGTGTCTCTCGGCACGTGCGTGATTTTCACGTGAGTGTGGCAGAGGCCTTACAGTCTTTGATGTGTGTGTGTGTTTGTGTGTGTGTGTGTGTGTACTTTATTCAGTTTGTACACAATAATAACATTTAGTAAAACATCACATCTTTATTTCAAACAACATGAGCATGTCGTACTTTAGTTTAGGTAAAAATTAGGGCAGACAGGTTTCAAAATTCAATTGACCGGGACAAAATTCTTCGAAATCTTGACTTTCAATGGTGTGCAATCATCTTTGCTGATCAGGCTGCACAACACTAAGGGTGGCTTTGCACACTACGACATCGCAGGTGCGATGTCGGTGGGGTCAAATCGAAAGTGACGCACATCCGGCGTCACTTGCGATGTCGTAGTGTGTAAATCCTAGATGATACGATGAACGAGCGCAAAAGCGTCGTTATCGTATCATCGCTGCAGCCTCCGACATTTCCATAATGCCGGTGCAGCGACAGGTACGATGTTGTTCCTCGCTCCTGCGGCAGCACACATCGCTGTGTGTGAAGCCGCAGGAGCGAGGAATTTCACCTTAACTGCCGCCGGCTGCAATGAGAAGGACGGAGGTGGGCGGGATGTTTACTTCCTGCTCATCTCCGCCCCTCCACTTCAATTGGCCGCCTGCCGTGTGACGTCGCTGTGACGCCGCACGACCCGCCCCCTTAGGAAGGAGGCGGGTCGCCGGCCAGAGGGACGTCGCACGGCAGGTATGTGTGTGTGAAACTGCCGTAGTGATAATAATCGCTACGGCAGCTTTCACTAGATATTGCACGTGCGACGGGGGCGGGACTATCGCTGCAGCATCGGTAACACATTGTTACCGATGTCGCAGCGTGCAAAGCCCGCCTAAGGGGTACTTTACATGCTGTGACATCACTGCCGATACTGTATATCCTTGGGGTCACATCATTAGTGACACACATCCGGCGCCGGTAGCGACATTGCAGTGTGTAACACTAATGAGCGACGATCGATTGCAAAATCGTTCCAAAACGGTGATCGTTGACACGTCGCTCACTGGTACGATGTTGTTCGTCATTCCTGCAGCATCACACATCGCTAAGTGTGACGCCGCGGGAGCGACGGACATCTCCTTACCTGCGTCCACCGGCAATGTGGAAGGAAGGAGGTGGGCGGAATGTTACGTCCCACTCATCTCTGCCCCTCCGCTTCTACTGGCCGGCCGATAAGTGACGCCGCAGTGACGTCGCTATGACGCCGAACGCACCTCCCCCTTGAGGGAGGAATTGTTCGGTGGTCACAGCGACGTCGCTGACCAGGTATGTGCATGTGACACTGCCGTAGCGATAATGTTCGCTACAGCAGCGATCACCAAATGTCGCACATACGACGGGAGCGGGTGCTATCACGCTCAACAGCGCTAGCAATCGCTAGCGATGTCGCAGTGTGTAAAGTACCCCTAATACGTGAGTATTGCCAGCGCATGACACCTTCAGGACTCATAAAGTAGTCAGTGAAGGTATCTCGCACCGAGACACCCAAGTTTGTTGGCAGTCCAGAAACGGTCAGTACTGGCATAAAGATGAGGCTGTGCTTTTTCACATCACGCTTCTATGACAGCATCAACCGTTTGTTTGGAACTGGATAGCTGAGTTAAAGATCCTCCACTGACTGCTCATGATTCTAAAGGTGCAGTCCACATATCTACGTGCACAACTCAGCCGATAATTAAAAATCCTCTGCCAGTCTTCCAGTCCACTCTGTGAGTATGGGAACAGCAAGTTTGTTAGTAAAGGAAAGCCCTCATCCAATACCATGACAAAGGTTACTGGATTTGTGGAACCCAGCAAAGGTTGTGGGGCTGGGAACGTTCTGCAATCTTGAAGAATTTGTAGACCAATCTGTGAAGTTGTCAACATCTGAGAATCCCCCGTAATGCCATAAGCACCAACGTCAATGGACACAAATGTGTAATGGGCAACAGCCTCGGCCATGAGGACCACGGAAAAATACTTTTTGTAAAAAACCGTGATCCTGATCGTGGTGGCTGCTGAACCACTACATGTTTGACAATCAACAGCACCAATGCAGTTAGGCCTAAAACACACTTCCACAAAAAAAAGTACGTGTCTTACGGTCTGTTTTTCGGGTCCGTGTTCCGTTTTTTTGGGGTGTTTCTCCGGTACGTATGGCATCCGTGTGATGGCGTATGCGAGCCGTGTGTACGTGTAAAATGTCCGTGTTTGTGTGTAAAATGCCCGTGTATGTGTATGTGGAATGTCCGTGTGGAATGTCCGTTTGTGTGTTGCGCAATGTCGTTGATACATGTCGGCTGACAGCAGACAGAGTTGCGCGATGAGAATGAACTCGGGTGAACTTCACCCGACTTCATTGTCATACCGCGGCTCTGTCTGTGTGCCGCGTACTGATTAGTGGTCACCTGTGAAGGATTCACCAGTGACCGCTAATCCCCTGAGTGACTGAAGTTAGCAGCCCTCTCTCATACTTACCGCTCCCCGATCACCAGCGCGGCGAGGAACAGCTGTGCAGAGAATACACGGCAATAATTACTTTGAATATGCCGGCCGCTCATTAATCAATCTTGTATTCCCTGCTTTCCCCACCCACAGACGCCTGTGATTGGTTGCAGTCAGACACGCCCCCCATGCTAAGTGACAGCTGTCTCACTGCAACCAATCAGAGCAGCCGGTGGGCATGTCTATACTGTGCAGTAAAATAAATAAATAAATAAATAATTAAAAAAAAACATCGTGCAGTCCCCCCCCATTTTAATACCAGCCAGATAAAGCCATACGGCAGAAGGCTGGTATTCTCAGGATAGGGAGCCCCACGTTATGGGGAGCCCCCCAGCCTAACAATATCAGTCAGCAGCCGCCCAGAATTGCCGCATACATTATATGCGACAGTTCTGGGACTGTACCCGGCTCTTCCTGATTTGCCCTGGTGCGTTGGCAAATCGGGGTAATAAGGAGTTATTGGCAGCCCATAGCTGACAATAAGTCCTAGGTTAATCATGTCAGGAGTCTCCCCGAGATACCTTCCATGATTAATCTGTAAATTACTGTAAATAAACACACACACCCGAACAATCCTTTATTAGAAAAAAAAACACTAACAAATTGCCTGGTTCACCAATTTTTTAAGCCCGAAAAAGCCCTCCATGTCCGGCGTAATCCAAGGATCTCCAGCGTCGCATCCAGCTCTGCTGCATGAAGGTGACCAGAGCTGCAGAAGACACTGCCGCTCCTGTCAGCTCCACGCAGCTAATGAAGGGAATAGCGCGATCAGCTGTATTCAGCATTGGCCGCGAGTAACCTCAGTGACAGCTCAGCTGATCGCGCTATTGCCTTCATTAGCTGTATATAAAGCTCAGTGTATGTATGTGTGTATATATGTGTGTATGTATGTGTGTATGTCCGCTAAAGGAATCCGCACCGTTGCATTTACAATCATGAAATATTGCACAGATGCCCCATGTGACCCAGGGAACATCATAGACTATGTTTTGACAGGAAAATGTAACCCCGTGCTTTACAGTTATTCACCAAAATCCTGCCTCCATTTAACTGAATGGAGGTGAAAGCTACAGGCTATAAATAGCAACTGTCAGTGGTTGCTATAGGAACAAAATAAACTGTTAGTATAAGAAGCTTATGTGTGAGGTAATAAGATGTCGGTGGGCAGACAGAGAGACAGACAGAAAAAGACAGAGACACAGACAGAGACAGACGGGGAAAGAGACAGACCTGGTAACAGACAGACCTGGAAAGAGACAGACCTGGAAAGAGACAGCCCTGAAAAGAGACAGAAGAGCAAAGAGACAGTCCTGAAAAGAGACAGATGGGCAAAGAGACAGATGGGCAAAGAGACAGACCTGGAAAGAGATAGCCGGGCAAAGAGACAGCCGGGCAAAGAGACAGCTGGGCAAAGAGACAGCCCTGGAAAAATACAGATGGGCAAAGAGACAGCCCTGGAAAGAGACAGCCCGGGCAAAGAGACAGCTGGGCAAAAAGACAGCCGTGCAAAAAGACAGCCAGGCAAAGAAATAAATGGGCAAAGAGACAGATGGGCAAAGAGACAAAAGGGCAAAGAGACAGACGGGCCAAGAGACAGACTGGCAAAGAGACAGATGGGCAAAGAGACAGCCCTGATAAGAGACAGATGAGCAAAGAGACAGCCGGGCAAAGAGACAGCTGGGCAAAGAGACAGCCCTGGAAAAATACAGATGGGCAAAGAGACAGCCCTGGAAAGAGACAGCCCGGGCAAAGAGACAGCTGGGCAAAAAGACAGCCGTGCAAAAAGACAGCCAGGCAAAGAAATAAATGGGCAAAGAGACAGATGGGCAAAGAGACAAAAGGGCAAAGAGACAGACGGGCCAAGAGACAGACTGGCAAAGAGACAGATGGGCAAAGAGACAGCCCTGATAAGAGACAGATGAGCAAAGAGACAGATGGGCAAAGAGACAGCCGGGCAAAGAGACAGCCCTGGAAAGAGAGAGATGGGCAAAGAGACAGACGGGCAAAGAGACATCCCTGGAAAGAGACAGCTGGGCAAAAAGACAGCCGGGCAAAAAGACAGCCAGGCAAAGAAATAAATGGGCAAAGAGACAGACGGGCAAAGAGACAGAAGGGCAAAGAGACAGCCCTGGAAAGAGACAGATGGGCAAAGAGACAGCCCTGATAAGAGACAGATGGGCAAAGAGACAGCCGGGCAAAGAGACAGCCCTGGAAAAAGACAGCCGGGCAAAGAGACAGCCCTGGAAAGAGATAGACGGGCAAAGAGACAGCTGGGCAAATAGACAGACCTGAAAAGAGACAGCTGGGCAAAGAGACAGCCCCGGAAAAATACAGCCCCGGAAAGAGACAGCCCTGAAAAGAGACAGCTGGACAAAGAGACAGACGGGCAAAGAGACAGACCTGGAAAGAGACAGATGAAGATAGACGGGAAAAGAGACAGATGGGAAAAGAGAGACAGACAGACACACACATAGAGACAGACACAGAGATAGAGAGAGACTGACAGACACAGAGATGGAGAAAGATAGACTGATACAAATACAGACAGAGATAGAAACAGACAGACAGAAACATAGACACAGACAGACAAAGAAAGACAGGAACAGAGAGACAGACAGACAGTGACACACAGACAGAGACTGGGAGAGAGACAGAGAGACCATTACTATCCCCGGCACCGCCCGGGTACTACAGCTAGTTGATTATAAACATGAAAATTGATTATGACTAAAATTGCATAAAAATAGTAATATATTGAAATAGATCAAAATAAATTACCCTACAAGGAATGCATAAATATATTTGTCCCTTCCTTGTAGGGGTATTTATTTTGCTCCATTTTAACTGAAAACCCTTTAAGCAACGGACTTCAGACCAGGTAACTCGCATCAGGCAACTGCTACAGGTGCTCAGTGTATTGTCACATCCCTAATTCACTCCGTATTGTCTGCGCTAGATCTACTAAGAGTGCGGGGAGGTCTGATACCACAGGTAATCTCTATCTCAGCCGTTCAGTTTTTTGGGCAGAAATTGTTAAGCGGGGCTAATTATAATCAAATCATAAGCTTACCCGGACAAAAGATAACCACCAATAACTTTACAACAAAACTTTTAAACAATGGTCTTATTCTTCAATGGGTCTATACTTTGATATTTATGGAATTTGATTGGACTTTGGACTGTTAAAAACTAAAGTTTATTCCAAAAAATTTTTCTCAAACATTTTTCCAAATATTTTTTAGATAAAAGTTTTTTTTATAAACAATTGTTTTTAGCTCTGCAGGCATGCCTGCGAGTGTGTGATAAAGCTAAAACAAACACACATGTATGTACATATACTTTTAATTGTGAATTATAGTTGGTAGCAGTCAACCGGGGCTCCAAGGTTATTCTATTGGTTGTAAAAAAATTTTTTAAAGCTGTATATTTATAAATGTGCTAATTAGAGTTGAGCGCAGTTCATGGTTCGTAGTTCTCCAGTTCGCGGTTCCAGTGATTTTGGGGGCTGTTCTAGATCGAACTAGAACTCGAGCTTTCTGCTAAAAGCTCGATAGTTCCAGTTACGTTCGAGAATGGTTCTAGCAGCAAAAAGCCAAGCTAATTACTAGCTGGCTTTTCGCTGTAATAGTGTAAGTCACTCTGTGACTCACACTGTTATTAAATTTCAGCGTATAGTGTGCGGGGACTGCGCATTCTGATCACTGCTGCAGGGATAATGGCGATCGCCATTTTTTTTTTTTCCCTTGTCTTCCTTCCCTAAGCGCGCATGTAGTGGGGCGGGCCAGCATGTCAGCTAATCCCAGACACACACAGCTAAGTGGACTCTTTGCCAGAGAAGCAAGGGCATGTGTCATAGGCTGTCCATGTCACATGTCCCTGCAGTATAAAAATTGGTATCTGCCCGTCTGGACGCCATAATCTGCCTTTTGCGTCTGGGTGTCAGTCACCGCTGGCGCAGCTCCTGTCTCCAATACTGCTGTGTACGCTCTACACACAGCACTATACAGAATAGGGATAGAAGTTTCTTTCAGCCCTTGTAAGAGCTAATTACAGCAGGCTCAGAGCCATAGGTGACAGTCAGGTCCGTGGAAAGAGTTTTAACAGCTACAGATAAGAGCGTCTGTGTAGCTAAGGTCAGGGAGTTCCTTACTGCATTTCACCATTAGGAGGGATAGAAAGTGAGGCTTCCTTTTCTCTACACTGAGCCACTGTACCCTCCTGCCCTTTGCACACTCAAGCTCATTGTTACTGAGCCACTATACTAGCAAACACTGAGGAAACTTAGTGGCATCCTAAAAGTGGCTGTTGGACTTCATTAGTGTCCCACTGGTGCAAAGCTATTTGCAGCATCTCTGCATTGCACACTGAAGCACATTGTTACTAAGCCATTATACTAGCAAACTTTGAGGAAACTTAGTGGCATCCTAAAAGTGGCTGTTGGACTTCATTAGTGTCCCACTGGTGCAAAGCTATTTGCAGCACCTCTGCATTGCACACTCAAACTCATTTTTACTAAGCCATTATACTAGCAAACACTGAGGAAACTTAGTGGCATCCTAAAACTGTCTGTTGGACTTCATTAGTGTCCCACTGGTGCAAAGATATTTGCAGCACCTCTGCATTGCCCACTCAAACTCATTATTACTAAGCTATTATACTAGCAATCACTGAGGAAACTTAGTGGCATCCTAAAAGTGGCTGTTGGACTTCATTAGTGTCCCACTGGTGCAAAGATATTTGCAGCACCTCTGCATTGCACACTCAAACTCATTGTTACTAGGCCATTATATCAGCAAACACTGAGGAAACTTAGTGGCATCTTGAAAGTGGCTGTTGGACTTCATTAGTGTCCCACTGGTGCAAAGATATTTGCAGCACCTCTGCATTGCACACTCAAACTCATTTTTACTAAGCCATTATACTAGCAAACACTGAAGAAACTTAGTGGCATCCTAAAAGTGGCTGTTGGACTTCATTAGTGTCCCACTGGTGCAAAGATATTTGCAGCACCTTTGCATTGCACACTCAAACTCATTTTTACTAAGCTATTATACTAGCAAACTGTGCTGCCAGGTTAAGGGCCATAGTTGCATTGTCTGGGATAGTTATTGTTGTTTATTCTGCTGTCAATAAAGGTAGACCACCGCTGCAATCTACACCACCTCTCAATTTTTACTAACACATTTTAAGTGCACAATCTTGTCGCAATATAAATGAGTGGCAAAATGACAGATGCTGGTGGAAAGGGGAACAGGCATGTTGGAAAAGGAAAAAAAGTTTGTGTCCATGGGGAAGGTGGCAAAGCTCCATTAACATCTGCTGAAGATAGGCCATCTTCCAGCAAAAGTAAGATGTCTACTACTTTCCGTGGACAATCAGATGTGCTCCCTTTTTTACGAATATGAACAACTGGAACAAAGGTAGATGATGGCCAAAAAAAGAAAATGCTTGAATGGATCTCAAGTGGTCCAACAAGTGCCCTCTCCGCCACCTCAACTACCGCATCCAAAAAACACCAGTCCTCGGAGTTGTCATCTCAATCACACTTGCTTTCTCCCAGCTCTCAAGTCTCCATCCAGCCTGCACGGTATGGTGGAACAGAGATGGCTGAGTCAGCAGAGCTGTTCAGTCACACTATAGCCTGGGAATCAGAGGTCTGCTCCCAAGCTACAGTGAGTACAGACCAGGAAATGGTCTGCAGTGATGCCCAGAACCTTTGTGACTCAGATTGAGGCCGTGATGACCAAGTTTCTGACCATAATGTTGACCCTTATTCACAAACTGAAACACCTGTTGTAATAGACAATGAGGAACATACTGATGACGATGAGACGCAGATACCAGATTGGGATGACAACTTAAATATTCGTTTAGGGCAGGAAGAGGCTCGGTCTGAGCGGGAGGGGAGGGCAAACACAAACGCTTGATGAGGAAGTTCTAGATCCCACCTACTGTCAACCCACAGTCAAGCACTCGAGGAGGTCAACAGAGGCGGTGGAGGAGGATGCTACTGACGAAGAAGTTACCTTGCGCCTTCCTGGACAGAGGAGGAGTTCTGGTAGCACGTCTACAACTGCATCCTCAGCCACCACTCTGCCTCTGAGCACTAGTCGGGGGGCTCAGCAGGTCGCATGCCCTCTAAACCTTGCCTAGCCTGGTCCTTTTTTGACCTTGCAAAGGATCGCCCAAATCATGTGATCTGTAAAACTTGTCGGGAATCTGTTAGTAGAGGCCAAAACCTCAGCAGTTTGATAACTTCTTCCATGAATCGTCACATGAATAAATATCATATGTCCCAGTGGGAAGCTCACCGTGCTGCAATGCGGCCTAGTGGAGCAAACCATCCACCGCCTGCCCCTTCCAGTGCATCCGTGTGTTCTTCATCTTCTAGGACTGTGGGGACAGCTGTCACACCTGGTTTTCCATGCACAACTTCCACCACTTTAACCGCAACAGGCAGTTTGCTTGGTAGGTCGTCAGTTGATTTGGAAGGGGAAACAAGTACGTGTGTACAGCTCTTTCAGACATCAATAGCATCAACGTTGGATGAAGGTAACATCATGTCTACGCCTGCACTTTCCTCACAAACCTGCATTTTTTCAGGGACACCCTACTCACCACCGTCTACACACAGCAGCCAGATCTCTGTCCCTCAGATGTGGACAATAAAACGCCATTTCCTGCGACCCATGACAAAGCTAAGAGGTTGACTTTATCCCTCTGTAAGCTCTTGGCTACAGAAATGCTGCCTTTCCGCCTGGTGGACACACAGGATTTTAGAAACCTTATGTCTGTCGCTGTGCCCCCAGTACCAGATGCCCAGTCGCCACTACTTCTCTAAGAAAGGTGTACCTGCGCTACACCAGCATGTCGCTCACAACATCACCGCTTCCTTGAGAAACTCTGTGTGTGAACAGGTGCATTTCACCACCGATAATTGGACCAGTAAGCATGGACAGGGACGTTACATGTCGCTGACTGGGCACTGCGTAACTATTGTGATAGATGGTGAAGGGTCTGCTGCACAAGTCTTGCCGTCCCCACGACTTGGGCGTCAATCCCCTGTCTGTCCAAGTTCCTCCACTGCTTCTGCCTCCTTAACCTCGTCTGGGTTCTCCACCTCTGCCCCAAGCCGGCCTGGTCAGGCCACCAGCGTTGGAACTGCGCAGAAGGAATCACGCACCCCTCATTACTATGCTGGCAGCAGAGCGCAACGGCATCAGGCGGTCTTTGTCATGAAATGTCTTGGAAATAAGAGTCACACTGCGACTGAGTTGTGGGCAGCTCTGGAGACTAAGTTTGGTAAATGGTTGTCTCCACTCAACCTGCAGCCTGGTAAGGCTGTGTGCGACAATGCTGCAAACCTGGGTGCGACCCTTCCCCTGGGCAAGGTGACACACGTGCCTTGTATGGATCACGTGTTGAACCTTGTTGTCCAGCAATTTTTAACACACTATCCCGGCCTAGATGGCCTTCTGAACAGGGCACGAAAACTGTCTGCTCACTTCCGCCGTTCAACCGCCGCAGCTAAGCGACTTGCATCGCTCCAGAAGTCTTTCAGCCTGCCGGTTCATCGCTTGAAATGCGATGTGCCGACACGCTGGAATTCGACTCTCCACATGTTACAGCGACTGTGGCAGCACCGCCGAGCCCTGGTGCAATACGTCATGACGTATAGCCTGGGCCAACAAGATGCAGAGGTGGGGCAGATCACCCTGATGGAGTGGTCTCAGATCAATGACCTATGCACCCTTCTGCACAGTTTTGACATGGCGACGAATATGTTTAGCGCTGACAATGCCATTATCAGCATGACAATTCCAGTCATTTACATGCTGGACCACACGCTAAACACTATTCGGAGTCAGGGGGTGGGACAACAGGAAGGGGAGGAACTACAGGAGGATTCATATGCACAAGGGACAACAACATCACCAAGGTCCAGACGTTCATCATCACCAAGGCGGCAGGCATGGGACCATGGGGGACAGGGATCAACAAGGGCGCATGGTAGCAGGCGAAATGTTGAGGAAAGTGCAGGAGAACATGAAGAAATGGAGGACGAACTGTCCATGGACATGGAAGACTCTGCGGATGAGGAAGACCTTGGTCAAATTTCAGTTGAAGGAGGTTGGGGGGAGATATCAGAGGAAGAAATAACGGTTAGCACCTCTATGCCACAAACACAGCATGGACTTGGTCCGCATGGCTGCGCCAGACACATGAGTGCCTTCTTGCTGCACTACCTCCAACATGAACCTTGTATTGTCAAAATTAGAAGTGATGATGAGTACTGGCTTGTCACACTATTAGATCCCCAGTACAAGTCCAAATTTTGTGACATAATTCCAGCCATAGAAAGGGACGCACGTATGCAGGAGTATCAGCAAAAGCTGTTACTCGATCTTAACTCGGCTTTTCCACCAAACAACCGTGCAGGTGCAGGGAGTGAATCTCCCAGTTGTAACTTTGCAAACATGGGACGGTCTCGTCATCTTCAACAGTCTACCCATACCAGCAGCACCGTATCTGGTGCTGGTAACAGCAATTCTATTGAATCTTTTCATAATTTTTTTAGACCATCCTTTGCAAGGCCACCAGAGACAACAAGTCTGACACATAGTCAACGGCTGGAGCGGATGATACAGGAGTATTTCCAAATGAACATCGATGCCATGACTTTGCAAATGGAGCCTTGCTCATTTTGGGCTTCAAATCTTGAAAAATGGCCAGAGCTCTCCACTTACAACAAAGTGGAAAAAATCCAGCTCATCTGCCATCAAAGTCCATGCTTTCCTCCAGAGTGCAGGAGTCCTGCCGGTCAGTCCATACCGGTATGTGTGGCAAAGGGTAAATAGAAAAAAGTGGGCTCAGCACTGATATAAAAATATATAAAAAAACCTTTTTATTGGAATCCGGTTAAAACATAGTCTGAGAACACGTTGTACACAATAAAGAGCAGGAAGAACTTTACGCGTTTCGGACAGGCTAATAATTTAAAACCAAAACGTGTCCTTAGTTATAAGGTACCTGCAGAGCCGCCAGAAAGAGAATATATCCATGCTGCAGGAGAGGGGTGTTCCCTATCCAGCTGTAACAGAATGCAATCAAGGTTCAATTCCAAAAGCAGGGTTAATAGACATAAAGGTAACAATTCTAATACAGGTCCCTAAAAAAACGCATGGAAAAACATGCCTGTGTCCTAGAGGCTATTGGAAAGAAGGATGGATTCTTTGTCAGGAAGGGTGGGATTGAAGAAATGACACTATTCATTTCACCCAGTTCGTGCAGGCTCATAACTGAAATTTGGTCCCGAAGGTCCATATACAGTAAAATAGGAGGGTCAGAATTGTCCAAAGGCGAATGAGGAATAATCCCTTCCTCCTCTGAGGGAATTCTCAAAAAATGTCTTTTAACCGTAATATTCCTGATAAAACGGTTGACGTCTTTCATGGTCTGGAATAAATTCGCTCTTGTTGTTGGGGCAAAGTTTAACCCCTTACCAAGGACTCGAAGTTGTGCTGCATCTAAAGTGCAGGCAGAGAGGTTAATGACAGAGTATTCAGGAGGGCTCTGGTGGGCTAATTCCTCCAGTGCTTGTGTTTCTTGGAGCGCAGGTAATATCGACCGCCTGTATTTGCGGTGTTTCCCTCCACCACTGCGTTTTTTTTATACATTTCTCGTATGGGAATGCTGATGTCCGGGAGTATAAGTTTCCCTACTTGATTCGTATGAACTGGCACTATCCTCTGTAGAATCGAGATCTGTGGAGGAGAAGTACACTGTCTTCTCATTAGATGAATATAAATTCTGCTTTTTCAGAATGGACTTTGTTCTACGGGATCCGTGCTAAGTATATATTTCATTAAGCTCATAGTCCTTGACATCACGTCTATACTTATTCTGTTTAAATTCCATAATGTTGCTCTCTAATTTAGTAATGGTATCCTTTAATTTGTTATTAAGCTTCTCAAAGTCGGAGGGGTCATAGGTCTTTTTTAAATACTCATGTATATTTTTGATCTCCTGGTCCAGCTTTAAAATACGGGTATTTTCCTCCTTGACTATAAGATCCATTAGTTTGAGAGAGCAGGAACTCAGAATGGCATTCCAGTCCTCCAAGAATTTCTGGTTAAATTTGAAAGTGGGCAAATTCTTTAGCCTCAAACCCCTCAGGATCATATTCATTTCTATATATTTGCCCAGAGTTTTGGCATCCCACCAGGTCTTTAAATGTTGGGCAGAAACTTTCTCCAAGTCCCAAAAGGTATATATGCTGTCCTCTTGTGCAAGGCTCATAGTAGCAGCATGCGCCCCATCATGGTCGGTAAAAATAGAATCAAAATGTAGGCGGCGCTCCTCATTATCCAGGAGGGCGGCTGTGTCCATAATGCAAGAGTAAATATATCGTTATTCTGGCCAAAAAATGAAAATAAAGGAGTACACGGTTCCCAGACGTAAATAGTATAGACAAAAAATCCTTATATATAGGTAGAACGGAGGAAGACAGGGAGCAAGGAAATGGACTGCAGTAGATTAACAACAAAGGGGAGAAAATCCAGCTCACCTGCCATCAAAGTCCATGCATTCCTCCAGAGTGCACGAGTCCTGCTGGTCAGTCCATACCGGTATGTGTGGCAAAGGGTGAATAGAAAAAAGTGGGCTCAGCACTGATATAAAAATATATATAAAAACTTTTTATTGGAATCCGGTTAAAACATAGTCTGGGAACACGTTGTACACAATGAAGAGCAGGAAAAACTTTACGCGTTTCGGACAGGCTAATAATTTAAAACCAAAAAGTGTCCTTAGTCATAAGCTACCTGCAGAGCGGCCAGAAAGAGAATATATCCATGCTGCAGGAGAGGGGTGTTCCCTATCCAGCTGTAACGGAATGCAATCAAGGTTCAAATCCAAAAGCAGGGTTAATAGACATAAAGGTAACAATTCTAATACAGGTCCCTAAAAAAACGCATGGAAAAACATGGGAAAAAAAATGCACTTTAAATGAAATAAAGACATCATGAAATCTGTATCGCAATGTTAATCAGGTAAGGGGAATGGGGGGGGGAGAGAGGAAGGGGGAGGGGTGAAGTGAGAGGGGGACAAGGGAGGTGAGGGGATGAGAATGGGGGGGTGGGGAGGGTTTCAATCGTGACTGTTTAATAATATAAATGCATGGAAATATGCATACAAATACAAATATGCCCATATAAATTCCAGGCAACCATTCCATGTGTTTAATATACACGTATTATTATAGTGCCTATGTTGTTGCCTATCAGCCAAACCGACTAATCGCAAAAGTGCCTATATAATATAAATATTTGTGGCTTGGCAGCGAAACATATGTGTCACAAAAAAAATAAATAAAAATATGTTGCACTTAAAACGGTGCCTGCTGGTAGGGACTTGTTTCACTAAATTATGTATCGCAGATCAGAGCGAAAGTTTAAACCCCCTGGGTGTCTAGAGTCCAATCTGAGTATCCATTTTGCCTCCACTTGCAAGAGGGTGGCAAACCGATCCCCCCCCTCTAATTGATTTGGGGACATGTTTGATACCTGTCACTATCAAGGTTGACAAATCACCTCCATGTATATCTAAAAAGTGTCGCGTGAGCCCTGAAAGGGGGCGTTTCCTTCCAGACTCACTGGACAACAGGGATGAAGTTGAAGATGCAGCTCTTATGTGCTCAGCCAGACGTACCCTGAGGCATCTAGAGGTACAACCTATGTAGCGCTTAACACAGGAACAGCAGGTGGCTTTATATACAACAAATGTGGACGCACAATTTATGAAAGATGTTATTTTGATGGCTTTGCCATTGGAATCCTCAAAATGTTGAGTGTGGCTCATATATCTGCAGAGTCCACATGTTTGGCAGAAAGGAGAAAAATTCTGTACAATGACTGTATAGTAAAAATTGTATACTTTATTAATAGAAAAATGCTCAAAAGCAGACAAACAGTGTTAGATTAAAAATAGCAGAGACAAATAATGGTAAGTGCCAATAGATGGCGCCCTCACCCTAAAGTAGGTATATGGTGGCACATACTAGAATACAGCACACAGCACATGAAAGGCTAAGAGCCAATATGACATAGAACTAAAGTATACTGCTGCCTATTGAGTACCTGCTGCTGATACATCAATTACATAGTGTCAAAAGAGACTTGCAACAGCGTACTATAACAGTGCAACAAAACATACCTAATTGATAGATGAGAGCCCAGTTCCCCGACCCATAGGTTTCGGTGTTACTCCTTCTTCCGGGGGTGGTCTCTGATTAAAAGAGGTAACCTTATAAAGGATGAGTGTCCAATCATAATCCGTATTGACCCTAACCAATCAGGCCATAGGGTATATGCAGTGACGTTGTATCAGAGAAGACCAATATCATGCCCATCACCTCAATAGGTGGATACACAGGGCGTGCAGCAGGTGGGGGTGTGGCCAAGGCCCCCACGTGCAAACACACATGGAACGCCGCAAAATATACCCGATGGCAGAGTAACGCCATACCGGAAGTAGTGTATGCCGTACCGGAAGTGACGTATCGTGAATCTCCGCGTCACTAACGTGAGGGCGCGCACATCATTTGGCTAGTGTAAGTCCGCCCTCAGTACCTAGATGCGCCTGCGCACCCAAACAGTGACACAAATCCACAGATACACGCCACAGTGGCGAAATCGTCACTGCTGGGTGCAAGAACAACTTTATATATAATGCATTATAATGCGAACATCGGGCTTAGAATATATAGCAGACTTTATCACAACATCGCCACAATAAGAGAGTACACACCACGTGACCCACAGGAACATGCCCATAGCCCCACGTGTGTGCACATAACCCACTAAAGTGACGTGGAGTGGTGCGCCATATGATCAGTACTATCACCAATAGGCGTTTAACACACCACTTCACGTCACCGATTATAGTATCGGCGCACTCACCATGTATGTGTACCGTAACATTAAAAATTCACAGCAATCGGCAACATTTATATATATAGCAGCGCCCAAGCATATCCAACACTATCACATCATACAACCGCAAAGGCCACTGTGGCGCACACGCGCATGACCAAAGGGACCCACACCGCCGCGGGCGCGTCAAACCACGGCCAAGGGGACAAAGTCGCCAAGGCGGTGGAACAAAAAGACGCGCACACGGCGGCACCGGGTCCCCGGGCAGACACGTGCACGCACCGGACTCACGGAGATGAGGCGGAAGTGAAAGATCACATATATTAACAGATGTAATACACCTCTAGGCCCTGATAAAATTCATCCTAATGTCGGAAAAAAACCCCACATGGCCCAATGTCCAATATAATCAATGTTGATTGTTCCATGATGATCACATCAACAGGGGCTCCGTATATTTGTCGTAAGGGCCCAGATGAATGATATGCTTCTCCAACTCCATATGTCAAGGATGCGCAGGGACAGAGTACAGTACGGATATGAGAGGAACTAAAAAATAAAAAGTAAATAAAACACAAATGAATATAAGACCAAAATAGAGCAGAGCATCGCGGACGCCGACTGTAATCCCATATGTCATCTTAAACCAAAAGGACACAAGAAAGAGGAACCCCTATTCTAGAAAGGACACAAAGCTTAGATACTCGTTCAGTCCATCAGGCTGTAGCGTTTTCAATGTCCATATCCACTCGGTTTCGCGTTGTGCAAGGAGACGGCTAATATTGCCGCCTCTAACCCCAGTCACAACCTGATCTATGCCTCGTACCTTTAATAAAGTATAATTGCAGTTGTGATGTTTCTTAAAGTGCCTCGGTATAGTCTTAAGGCCCTCAATGTCCACATCATCCATGGCGGCTTGAATGTCACAGACATGCTCTCTCACACGTACCTTAAGAGCTCATGTGGTGAGGCCGACATAGACGAGTGGACACGGACAACTGGCATAGTATACTACAGCCTTAGATAGACAGTTAATTCTCTTCTTGATTGGGAAAACTTTCCCATCTGACGAGGCAAAATCAGTTTCTGTTTCAATATTGGGGCATGCTATACACGACCCACACGGTGAACACCCAAATCTGGACCTCGGGGGTAAAGAAGATAGGGGCAAAAATGGGAGGACCGCATTATCTTTTTTATCATAATGGCTTGATGTTAATATGTCCTTGAAGTTCCTGGCTTTACGGGCCGCAACTGACGGTCTATCAGGCAGGTAGCTCTGCAGAATGGGATCAACGGTAAGAATAGACCAAAAACGGGACATAACATCCAGCATCCGACCCCACTGGGAGTGATATTTGGTGATCATCCTTACCACATTGGATGTCTATCTCTTCTGACCACCAAATAATAACTCCACACGTGGTGAATTTCTAGCTCTATTATAGGCTTTTTTAATGGATCTATTACTATACCCGCGATCACGAAATCTCTGTTTAAGTTCAAGGGCTCTGGATTCAAAAGACACATCTGAGGAGCATATCCTTCGCAACCGAAGAAACTGCCCCACAGGGACTGCCCGTATCACATGGGCAGGATGAGCTGAGGTGGCATACAAGACTGAGTTAACAGATGTATCTTTACGATATAAATCAGTCTGCAGCTGACCCGATGGATCCCGCTTGACCAGCACGTCCAGGAATTCGAGGGATGTGTCACTGAATTTGTGGGTCAATCGTATATTGACTTTATTGATGTTTAAATTCTGAATAAATAAATTAAGATCATGGGCACTCCCCTGCCAGATGAAAAAGATGTCATCGATGTACCGCATCCAAAAGGGGATGCGGTCCACCGATAACATCACATCTGACAGGAGAAGGTCCCTCTCCCACAGCCCCAGGAATAAATTAGCATATGAGGGTGCAAAGGCCGCCCCCATTGCTGTACCCTGGAGCTGTAGGTACAGGGACCCCCCAAAAAAGAAAAAATTATGAGTTAATGCAAAATTCACAAGATCCATGACAAAACCCCTCTCCGTCCCGGACATGCTGGTCATTGACAGGAAATATGCAATTGCCCGTAGTCCGTCGTGATGTCGAATGCTCGTATAAAGCGATTCGACATCACAAGAGACCAACGGTGACCCCTCCCCCACATGTAAGGAGTCTATCTTTTGCAAAAAATTGCTCGTATCTCTTGTATAAGACGGGAGAGATTCCACAAGTGGCTTGAGTAACGAGTCAATATAAATGCACACCCGCTCAAGAAAATTACCCACCCCGGACACAATAGGTCTCCCCGGGGGTGTCTTTGTGTCTTTGTGCACTTTAGGTAACAGATATAATGTCGGCACCTTCGGTTCAAATACAACTAATGAATCAGATAGTTTCTTCTCTATGGTCCCACTCTCCACAGCACTATTCAGCAAACATAGCAGTTCTTTCTTATATTTGCTGAGGGGGTTAAAGGTGAGGCGCTGATAACACTCACTCACCCTAAGTTGCCTATATGCTTCCTTTTCGTACAAGGCACAGGGCCAAACCACGATGTTCCCACCCTTGTCGGCTGGTTTTATTATTATGTCATCCAATCGCCTGATCCTGTTGATGCAGCTCCTCTCCTCCCTCGTAAGATTATCTTTATAAATTCTCGTAGGAAATTTAGAAAACTCATTGGAGACTAGCTGCACAAACAGGTCAATATTGGGACAAGCCGACAAGGGGGGGAATTTTTTTGACCTAATCCGCAGCCGCGGAGGGATCTTACCTAAGGCACCGGAAGAGTGTTCCTCTGATAATTCCTCAAGGATCTTGAGAGCAGTCTGTTCAGTTTCAGTTGGAAAGGCCCTCTGTAGGTCATCATCATGGAACCACTTCTTCATAATCAGTGCCCGGGCGAAAATATGCAGATCCTTTACGGCTGTAAAAGGGTCAAATCGTGAGCTTGGCGAGAACGTGAGACCCCGAGACAATACTTCATTCTCTAATGTTGAAAATACATGTTGGGACAAGTTTATTACCTTGGGAGTGTCACCTAATTTCCCCACAACTGCAGCTTTCTTGGTGTAATTCCCAGTTGTTTTGAATTGCTGTACCCCTTTTCTCTTGGTACCCAACCTTGTAGTCATGGGGGACAGGGATTGATCTGATGTCTCACCCGCAGATGAAACTGTGGATACTGATGTAGATCTCCCACGAGTGAACCGGGGTACTGACTTACGCCACCTATATACTCGTAGTTGTTGATAATCCGTAATATCCCTCGTGATCTTCTTTGAGTGTGTCTCTCTGATCGCTTTTTCCCATTCCTCAGAGCTAGCAGCCATCATGGCATCAAAAGCTGCAATCTCCTCCGCCGAGGAAATTGTCTTCATTTCTAGATAGGTCGAATCCAACTCCTTCTCTACCTCTTCAAGGGTTTTGGAATTAAAACCAACTAATAATTCCATCAATTTAAGTGAGCTAGTGGAACAGATTTCCTCCCATTTGTTGATAAAAGTGGTATCTTCCACAGGAAAGGAAGGGAAAACCTGCATCCTTAAACCTCGAGGGATCATTTGTTTCGAAATGTATCCCTCGAGGAAGGCCCTGTTCCACCACACCTTTGTACGCCTATGCAAAAGACGTTTTACACTACTCTGGAGTTCAGTACGTCCCCTCTGCTCAATACTCATGCCATCCACTAGGTTCCCATCAAAAGCTCTGCTACACAATGTTTTCCAGGAGATATCCCTGGTTTTATAGTCCATAGTTGGTAAAGGGAAAACCTGTGAAAATACACAGAAATTGATATAAATAAACAATACCAGAAAGCACGGACAATCCCGTGCCATATTCACAATATGGACAAAGCCATATACAGATAGCTATAGGCAGAAAGGAGAAACATTCTGTACAACGACTGTATAGTAAAAATTGTATACTTTATTAATAGAAAAATGCTCAAAAGCAGACAAACAGTGTTAGATTAAAAATAGCAGAGACAAATAATGGTAAGTGCCAATAGATGGCGCCCTCACCCTAAAGTAGGTATATGGTGGCACATACTAGAATACAGCACACAGCACATGAAAGGCTAAGAGCCAATATGACATAGAACTAAAGTATACTGCTGCCTATTGAGTACCTGCTGCTGATACATCAATTACATAGTGTCAAAAGAGACTTGCAACAGCGTACTATAACAGTGCAACAAAACATACCTAATTGATAGATGAGAGCCCAGTTCCCCGACCCATAGGTTTCGGTGTTACTCCTTCTTCCGGGGGTGGTCTCTGATTAAAAGAGGTAACCTTATAAAGGATGAGTGTCCAATCATAATCCGTATTGACCCTAACCAATCAGGCCATAGGGTATATGCAGTGACGTTGTATCAGAGAAGACCAATATCATGCCCATCACCTCAATAGGTGGATACACAGGGCGTGCAGCAGGTGGGGGTGTGGCCAAGGCCCCCACGTGCAAACACACATGGAACGCCGCAAAATATACCCGATGGCAGAGTAACGCCATACCGGAAGTAGTGTATGCCGTACCGGAAGTGACGTATCGTGAATCTCCGCGTCACTAACGTGAGGGCGCGCACATCATTTGGCTAGTGTAAGTCCGCCCTCAGTACCTAGATGCGCCTGCGCACCCAAACAGTGACACAAATCCACAGATACACGCCACAGTGGCGAAATCGTCACTGCTGGGTGCAAGAACAACTTTATATATAATGCATTATAATGCGAACATCGGGCTTAGAATATATAGCAGACTTTATCACAACATCGCCACAATAAGAGAGTACACACCACGTGACCCACAGGAACATGCCCATAGCCCCACGTGTGTGCACATAACCCACTAAAGTGACGTGGAGTGGTGCGCCATATGATCAGTACTATCACCAATAGGCGTTTAACACACCACTTCACGTCACCGATTATAGTATCGGCGCACCCACCATGTATGTGTACCGTAACATTAAAAATTCACAGCAATCGGCAACATTTATATATATAGCAGCGCCCAAGCATATCCAACACTATCACATCATACAACCGCAAAGGCCTAGAGGTGTATTACATCTGTTAATATATGTGATCTTTCACTTCCGCCTCATCTCCGTGAGTCCGGTGCGCGCGCGTGTCTGCCCGGGGACCCGGTGCCGCCGTGTGCGCGTCTTTTTTGTTCCACCGCCTTGGCGTGTGCGCCACAGTGGCCTTTGCGGTATATGCAACGTCACTGCATATACCCTATGGTCTGATTGGTTAGGGTCAATACGGATTATGATTGGACACTCATCCTTTATAAGGTTACCTCTTTTAGTCAGAGACCACCCCCGGAAGAAGGAGTAACACCGAAACCTATGGGTCGGGGAACTGGGCTCTCATCTATCAATTAGGTATGTTTTGTTGCACTGTTATAGTACGCTGTTGCAAGTCTCTTTTGACACTATGTAATTGATGTATCAGCAGCAGGTACTCAATAGGCAGCAGTATACTTTAGTTCTATGTCATATTGGCTCTTAGCCTTTCATGTGCTGTGTGCTGTATTCTAGTATGTGCCACCATATACCTACTTTAGGGTGAGGGCGCCATCTATTGGCACTTACCATTATTTGTCTCTGCTATTTTTAATCTAACACTGTTTGTCTGCTTTTGAGCATTTTTCTATTAATAAAGTATACAATTTTTACTATACAGTCGTTGTACAGAATTTTTCTCCTTTCTGCCTATAGCTATCTGTATATGGCTTTGTCCATATTGTGAATATGGCACGGGATTGTCCGTGCTTTCTGGTATTGTTTATTTAGAGTCCATATGTTTTAGAGCCACACCGGTATGAACCAGTGGTACTGAGCCAGGTTTGTACCCTATTTCCACCTAAAGCATAGAGGCTAGGATAGACAGCATTGCCCACATTTCTGGCACGTCTGGCTACCACATTGATTCCATGAGAGAGAATTTCATCTACATCCTTATCCTGCTGAAGTAAGGGGATAAATTTAAGAACCACTTTTTTTATGGCTGAAAAATCAGAGCTAAAAGGGGTCGAAAATGTGACACGTTGTGACTGTTTCTGCAATCTAGGCTTATCCCTTAGTAACTCTGATCGTGATTTATTGTCTGCAATGCTGCGTGCTCTCTTCAGAGAGGAATAAGAATACTCTCTCATTTTTAGTCTCCCTGTAATACGCATAGCCTCAGACGAATAAGAGGCTGCTGAGGAGCAAAGCCTTTTAGCCTGCAAGTATTCTCCAATGGGTAAATTCCCTGTGGTGTGGAAAATGTGGCAACTATCAGCGCGCAAGATTGTATTGCCGCTTATTGCCTTGCGGTACAGTGTTGTGTCAATTTGGCCAGTGTTAGAATTGCCTGTGAGGGAGACATCAAAAAATGGTGCAGTTTTTTCAAAATAAGGAATGGAAAAGGACAAGTTAAATTGGTTGTTATTCAGGTATGCATTTAAGCCATCTGTCACATCGGACAGATTAGTATCGCCCAGCCTCTCGCAAATAAAGATTTGATCATCTATGTAACGGGCGTACCACCGGATATGTTTGATGTAAGGGTTATCATCTATATAGACATGATGCTCCTCCCAATAGGACATGTACAAGTTCGCCAGGGCACACGAAAAACTTGCCCCCATCGGACAACCTGAAATCTTCAAATAAAAAATGCCATTAAATTGGAAAAAATTATGACTTAACAGAATACCAGTAACTGTCAAAATAAATTCCTTGTGCATGTCATCAAAAGTGGTGTAGTTATTCAAATGAAAAAATAACACCTGTAAAGCCAAATCGTGTGGAATACTAGGCTAAAGAGAGTTCACATCACCCATAATCCAGAAGGAACGATCAGTCCACTTGATGTCCTGGAGGTTTTGCAACAAACATTTTGTATCCCAAACATAACCATTGGTACGCTTGACAAGAGGCCACCGACAGGTGGCTAGATAGGGAGCCTATACTAGCTACATTAGGGCGGAGGGGGGGGGGGCGGGAGTATTTTTATGGACTTTAGGAAGGCAATGGAATATGGGGCAGACAGGATTGTCGATCATGAGATATTCCTGTACCTTCTTAGAAATGATACCCCAGTCAAACCCTTTCTGCAAAATGTTGCTTCATTTTAAAGAAAAAACATTGGTGGGGTCTCAATTCAGACGTCTATATGTATTAGTATCACTCAGCATGTCCATCACTAATTTTTCATATAGGGAGCTGTCAAGGACAACTACTGAGCCCCCCTTGTCAGCTGAGCGAACCGAAATGTAGGGGTTGTTCCTCAAGTCCCTCAAAGCATATCCTTCCTGATCAGAGAGATTGTTGGATATGGTCGATTCAGAGGAAATAATATTCCGTATCTCCTTCTCAATTACATCTTGGTAGGTATCTATCGCCAGTGTCCTAGAGGCTATTGAATAGAAGGATGGATTCTTTGTCAGGAATGGTGGGATTGAAGAAATGATACTATTCATTTCGCCCAGTTCGTGCAGGCTCATAACTAAAATTTGGTCCCAAAGGTCCATATACAGTGGAATAGGAGGGTCAGAATTGTCCAAAGGCGAATGGGGAATAATCCCTTCCTCCTCTGAGGGATTCTCAAAAAATGTCTTTTAACCGTAATATTTCTGATAAAACGGTTGACGTCTTTCATGGTCTGGAATAAATTCGCTCTTGTTGTTGGGTCAAAGTTTAACCCCTTACCAAGGACTCGAAGTTGTGCTGCATCTAAAGTGCAGGCAGAGAGGTTAATGACAGAGTATTCAGGAGTAGAGATGAGCGAACCGGTCGTGGTTCGGCTCGAGTTCGGTTCGTCGAACGGAGGTCTCGTTCGAGTTCAGTTCGTCGAACGTTCGACGAACCGAACTCGAACCGCATAGGAAATAATGGCAGGCAATCACAAACACATAAAAACACCTAGAAAACACCCTTAAAGGTGTCAAAAAGGTGACAAACAACTCACAACACAACACAAACACATGGGAAAGTGACAAGGACATATACTCATGCAAAAACAAAAGAGCTGGACAAGGAAAAAGAGGAGGAGACACAGATATATGAGTATATGCAAGGAAACGTCGATGCCATTACTGTGCAACTTGAGCCCTGCTCATTTTAGGCTTCCAATCTGGATAAATTGCCTGAGCTTGCCACGTACGCCTTGGGGATCTTGTCGTGTCCTGCAGCCAGCGTTCTCTCGGAACCTGTCTTCAGTGCTGCTGGGGGTCTGCCGGCAGATAAGCACACGTGTCTGTCCACTGACAATGTGGACATGGCTCTCAGAGGACTTTTCTTCCCCTGGCTCATCCAGGGGAGATGAAAGGCACGCGTATTTTTGAGAGTGCTTCATGCAAAGCATCTTTTTCTTTTTCAAAAGGGGGGTCAACTGATGCAAGTCAAGTGGGGTGTGTGTGGCCCAATTAGTGGCAACGAGGGAGACTGTGGTTGGAGTCCCCTCGCTGTGTTTTACATGCTTTTCGAAGGGCATGACATGCCTAAGAGGTTGAGTTTCAGCATCTGCAACTTGTTGGCTACAGAAAGGCTGCCTTTACACCCTTTTGAGACCAAGGATTTTCAAGACCTTATGCCCATTGCAGTGCCCCAAGAGCCGATGGCCATTCGCTACTCCTTCTCCAAGTAAGGCGTGCCCGCGCTACCACAGCAGCTCGCACACAACATCACCGATTCCTCAAGAAACTCTGTGTGTGACAGGGTGCATTTCACCACAGATACTTGGACCAGTAAGCATGGACAGGGGAGTTACATGTTGCTGATTGGGCACTGGATAACTATGGTGAGGGATGGAGAAGGGTCTGCTGTACAAGTCTTTCCGTCTCCACGAGTTGTGTGTCAATACTTCCTCGGTATGTACAAGTTCCTCCACTGCTTCTGCCTCCTCAACCTCGTGTTGGTCCTTCACCTCGGGCCAATACCTGTGTGGTCAGGCCACCCTTCCTTGTAACTGCGCCCAAGGAATCCCACACACCTCCTTACTATGCTGGCAGCAGAGCTCAACAGCATGATGCGGTCGACTCTTTACTTAGAAATGTCTGGGAAATGTGAGTCACACCGCTGAGGAGTTGTGGACGGTAAGCTCTGGAGAGTGAGACCAAGTTTCATCAATGGTTGTCTCCACTCAACCAGCAGCCAGGGAATGTCGGGTGCGACAATGATGCAAAACAGTCTCCGGCCCTACTTCAGGGCAATGTGACACATGTGCCTTGTATGGCTCACGTGTTCAATCTGATTCTCCAGCAATTTTTAAAACACTATCCCAGCCTACATGTCCTTCTGTCGAGGGCACGTGTATTGCCTGCCTGGATAGACACACTCAGACGGGTTATAAAGGATAGGCTAGAGGGAAGCCACTCACCAAGCTGGACACCCAGAACCCTAAAACCCTTTAACCCCTATACAGTTATTTTGAATTACACAGGGCCCAAGTTGATCAATACCTGTGGAAGGCTACAGTTCCAGAGAATAGTAGTCATGCAGGGTCAAAACATTAATTGAGGAAGAAGAACAGAATGGGAGGGACAGGACTTAATCAGAAAACAAGCAGAGGGGAAATGCGGATCGGCCAACGAGGTACATAAACAGCAAGCAGGAAAAGTAGTCAGGTAACAAGCACACAAAATCACAAAACTGAACTGAGAGGAAACAGTAACCAGAGATTCATAGCTATGTCTGGCAGTGGTCTGCAGACAGGATGGGCCTAAAAATGGGTGTGTTGTCTTCCCATTGGTTGTAGCTGAATGATGGTACTTCATCTGTGAGATACCCACCACCTACATTCAGCCAGTGGTTCTGCATCTGTCAAGGTAATGCAGCCCAGTGGGTGACCATAACCTGCGTCCACCTGCGCTGCTGGCGTCGACTCCTCTCCCATCGTCAGCACTATGCACGAAAGGAAAACGTTGTCACCTAGCGACAGGAGTACAAATTGACGGAGTGGACTCCGGTGGGGACTTAACAGCCATGTGCGGCAATGATGCAAACCTGGCTGCGGGCCTTCGTCAGGGCAATGTGACACACGTGCCTTGTATGGCTCACATGTTGAATCTGATTTTCCAGCAATTTTTAAAAAACAATCCCGGCCTACATGGCCTTGTACAGCGGACACGCTCGCTATGTGCTCACTTCCATCGTTCGCACCCAGCAGCTCAACAACTTTCATCGCTCCTGAAGTCTTAAGGTCTGGCGGTTAAACACCTTAAATGCGATGTTCTGACATGCAGGAATTGGAATCTGCACATGTTGCAGCGTCTGTGGCAGCACCGCAGATCCCTGCTGAAATACGTTATGACGTATACCCTGGGCTAACTTGATCCAGAGGTGGTGCAGATCACGCTGCTAGAGTGGTGTCAGATCAAGGACCTATGCACCCTTCTACACACACACAGTTTACACTTGTCGACGAAGATATTTACCACTGGCGATGCCATTCTCAGCGTGACAATTCTGGTCATTTACATGACGGAGCACACTGTAAGCATTATTCGGAGTCAGGTGATGGGACAAGATGAAGGGGAGGAAGTACAGGAGGAGTCATATGCGGAAGGGATAACAAGATCTACAAGGTCCAGATGATCAGCGGCACCTAGGCGGCAGTCATGGTACGGTGGGGGAGAGGGATTATCAAGGGCACAGAGTATCAGCAAAACTGTTGAGGAAGGTGCAGGAGCCCATGAAGAAATGGAGGATGAACTGGCGATGGGCATGGAAGACTCAACAGATGAGTGAGAGCTTGCTCACATTTCGGTTGTGCGAGGTTGGGGGAGAGGGCAGAGGAAGGAGGCACGATTCTCACCTCTCTGCCACCAACACACCAAGGACTTGGTCCTCCTGGATGCACAAGACACATGGGAGCCTTCTTGCTGCACTACCTACAACATGACCCTCGGATTGTACAAATTCGAAGTAATGCTGACTACTGGGTTGCCACACTGTTAGATCCCCGGTACAACACAAAATTTTGCGAAATATTTCCTGCCATAGAAAGGGACGCACGTATGCAGGAGTATTAGCAGAAGGTGGTATGCAATCTTAGATCTGCTTTTCCACTAAACACCAGTGGTGCACAGAGTGAATCTCAACGCTTTGTCATGGATAGGAGGAAATGGTCTTTTACTTGTCCACATCTGAGGGACCGAGGGCTGGCTGCTGTGCTGAGACGGCGTTGAGTATAGTGTCCCTGCAGAGTTGCACTTTTGATCATATACAAAATGAGTTGAAAAAGGACAGATGCTGGTGGAAAGTGGAACAGGTGTGTTGGAAAGGGGAAAAAAGTTTTTGTCCGTGGGTTTGGTAGTTAAGCAAAAGTAACATTTGCTGAAGAAACACCTTCTGTTACGGTGGGACTGGCAGATTTGGATAAGGTGGTATATACTATGCTACCGCTATATAACGAAAATTAATAAGAAAAGAAAGAGAAAGGTATATATCCCCCTCAGCAGTCAGTGTCCACCGTGCTCCCAGATAGAAAATGAGAGGTTGGCAACTGGAAGGTTAGGTGGAGGATACAGAGCTGTGTGGCTATGAAACTAATAGTAGCCTGAACCGAGTTAGACGCCACTCGGATCTGGAGACTGAGAGCCCTGTTAGCGTCACAGGGTCCACACGCCCACCCAGCCCAGGAACTCCCTGTTTACATCACAGGGGCCATTGAGTACGCTGACCATGTGCATTGGGACCACACCTGTGGATAGCAGGCGCATCAGCAGCAGCAGGCCTGTTAATGCCACTGGGCTGCACAAGCAGGACTTGTAGGACAGGAGCTGGTCTTAACCGTTCTGCGTTACCAACTGTTTTGGCGGCCTGCATCGACGCCCTATCCCTGCCTACCTCTGGCCTAAAGCCGCAATGGGTTCAACACATGGAGGTGTGCTCTTTCGGAGCATAATAGAAGACTGCGCACCTCCTTGTTGGCTCCAGCCCGTTTTATAACCTGGGTCCGCCCCAAACCAGGGTGGACCACAATGCACCTCCTGGAGACAAAAGCAGAGTGACACATCATGAGTGGCACAACTAGCGTCCTATTTGGAACCGCAACTTCAATAATGACCTCATGGCTGCCACGACACAAACACCTCACCAGTCATCGTCTGACCATCAATAATGAGGTGACAAGTCATAGGGGCGGGCCTCTGCAAGCCATTTGGGAGTGGCCTGGCCACATCGTCAGGACACCTGATGCCCTGTGGTCTATATGGGCCCCCCACATCAGGGGCAGGGCCAAAGAGTTCATTACCGGACCTAGTCTCTGATGCAGTAAGTGCCTGAGCATGCTCAGTAGCATGAAATACAGTCTCTGAAAAAAGACTATCAGCTTTAGCATGGTGTCTAGGCACAAAATAGGGCTTAGACCCGGCACGGAATGCAAGTACCTGTGCAAAGAGGCTTTTCGCACTAAGTGTGGGAGCATGCACTGTATCCTGAAATGAAGACAGCCTCAGGAATGGCACAGTCAGGCTGAGCATACTCACTAGGCGAAACACTGTAGTTAGGCTGCGGCTGGGGTAAATCGGCACACGTATGCGCACTAGCCACCTCTCCACACTTAGACGTGGAGGAGAAATTGCTCTTCGGGTGTGGACTTGGAGATGCTGTCTATGAACAGAAGGAAAAGCTAAAGGTGTGTGTTACAGCAAGGAGCGACCGTGGAAACACTTCGTTCAATTGTGAGGGGAGTCATTTTGGAGTTTGGTGAGTAGTACCGTAACGCCAGTGAGCAGCATCCTGTGCCACAGACCAACATTCTTACGGTGCTGTCTATACTGCTTACCGTGAGAGGAGCGTAACGTCTGTATTTCTGGCAACTGGACATCACAGTACCCGGGTACGGTAGGCTGTGCCCAGACAATAATGCGGGCACGTAACACTTTGTTTTATTAGCAAAACACATATCTGTTCTGGGTAGGCCGACTATTTATAGACAATAAGACTTGCTGCCTCTAAACTGTCAAATTGTCACGTACAATTTAAATCATAGAGGGACAGCGACACATGTTTGCATTGACTGTTGATTTTCAAGATTTCCATGACTGTGTTGCAGAGCTGTGTGGTTTGCATTCATACTGTTATCATCTGCCTTATCTGTGAGGCTTCAGCTAACAAGGGTATTCAGGGGGGTAATGTGTTTTGTCTATGTTTACGTAGAAAACTGGGAAGCTCTTGTGATGCGCCACTGGTAAGTCGTGTTCGCACACACACACACACGCACAAAAACACAATTACTGCTACGCAGAGGGATTAGCAGGTAGTAGGCAACAGAATAGATTGTTCAATTATTTAAATTGTATGCATGGTTCTTATTGTTTGTTTTGGTAAAGTTAAACAATCATTTATCAACCCAACTGACTAGAGTCCTTTTCCTGTTGCCTGGTTTTGCTGCATACTGGGGAGCCCACCCTTTACACGACTTAAAATGAAGCATAAGTCGCAATGTGAATTTCACTGTGCTACAATGCGGCCTAGCGTGCCTGTTCAACCACCGCCTGCCCCATCAAGTACATCTGCGTGCTCTTCATCCTCTGTGACTGTGGGGACAGCAGTCTCACATGGTTCCACCCCTTTACACGCAACAGGAAGTGTGATTGGCAGGTCATCACTGGTTTTGGAAGTGGAAACAGATGGTATTGTTGAGCTGTCAGACATCGAGAAAACCAACATTGGATGCAGGCTACATTGTATCCACACCTGCACCTTCGTCACAGATTGGCTGGACTACCTGCATTTAATAACTGCATTCCAGATATGGAAAGGAGTGTAGAATGCACATGTGTTGTACCTTGCTTGGCAGCAAAGGAACACTAACTTAGTATTACAGACAATTTTAGGAAGGCAGAAAAAGAGTCAGCTCTTTGGACAAATTAAATAGCGTGGAAAAAGTGGACAGGTGGGTAAAGTGGCCGTGTTCTGTGGGTACCAGTACAGTAAAAGAAGCCTCAATTTCTATCCCTCCGAATGATCAAATGCAGCAAGGAATTCCCTGAGTTTGCTATAAAATTAGCGTAGCAAAATGTGCATGAGGGTGTCATGCAGAGGTGCTGCACATAGATTTGCACCAGTGGGACACTAATGGAAGTCCAACAGCCAGTTCTTGTATGCCACTAAGTTTACTCAATTTTTGGTATTATAATGTCTTAGTAACAATGACTTTGAGTGTGCAATGCAGGTAGACATGCTGCAAATATCTTTGCACTAGTGCGACAATACAGAAGTCCAACAGCCAGTTCTTATATGCCACTAAATGGCAGCATTTTTTGCTATCATTATAGCGTATTAAAAACAGAGCAGGAGCGTGTCATGCGGAGGTGCTGCACATAGATTTGCACCAGTGGGGCACTAATGGAGTACAACAGCCAGTTCTTGTATGCCACTAAATGGCAGCATTTTTTGCTATCATTATAGCTTATTAAAAACAGAGCAGGAGCGTGTCATGCAGAGGTGCTGCACATAGATTTGCACAAGTGGGGCACTAATGGAGTACAACAGCCAGTTCTTGTATGCCACTAAATGGCAGCATTTTTTGCTATCATTATAGCTTATTAAAAACAGAGCAGGAGGGTGTCATGCAGAGGTGCTGCACATAGATTTGCACCAGTGGGGCATTAATGGAGTACAACAGCCAGTTCTTGTATGCCACTAAATGGCAGCATTTTTTGCTATCATTATAGCTTATTAAAAACAGAGCAGGAGCGTGTCATGCAGAGGTGCTAGAAATAGCTTGGCACCAGTGGGACAATAATGGAATACAACAGCCAGTTCTTGTATGCCACTAAATGGCAGCATTTTTTGCTATCATTATAGCTTATTAAAAACAAAGCAGGAGGGTGTCATGCAGAGGTGCTGCACATAGATTTGCACAAGTGGGGCACTAATGGAGTACAACAGCCAGTTCTTGTATGCCACTAAATGGCAGCATTTTTTGCTATCATTATAGCTTATTAAAAACAGAGCAGGAGGGTGTCATGCAGAGGTGCTGCACATAGATTTGCACAAGTGGGGCACTAATGGAGTACAACAGCCAGTTCTTGTATGCCACTAAATGGCAGCATTTTTTGCTATCATTATAGCTTATTAAAAACAGAGCAGGAGCGTGTCATGCAGAGGTGCTAGAAATAGCTTGGCACCAGTGGGACAATAAAGGAATACAACAGCCAGTTCTTGTATGCCACTAAATGGCAGCATTTTTTGCTATCATTATAGCTTATTAAAAACAGAGCAGGAGGGTGTCATGCAGAGGTGCTGCACATAGATTTGCACCAGTGGGGCACTAATGGAGTACAACAGCCAGTTCTTGTATGCCACTAAATGGCAGCATTTTTTGCTATCATTATAGCTTATTAAAAACAGAGCAGGAGCGTGTCATGCAGAGGTGCTAGAAATAGCTTGGCACCAGTGGGACAATAATGGATTACAACAGCCAGTTCTTGTATGCCACTAAATGGCAGCATTTTTTGCTATCATTATAGCTTATTAAAAACAGAGCAGGAGGGTGTCATGCAGAGGTGCTGCACATAGATTTGCACAAGTGGGGCACTAATGGAGTACAACAGCCAGTTCTTGTATGCCACTAGGTTTACTCAATTTTTGGTATTATAATGTCTTAGTAACAATGAGTTTGAGTGTGCAATGCAGGTAGACGTGCTGCAAATATCTTTGCACTAGTGGGATAATACAGAAGTCCAACAGCCAGTTCTTGTATGCCACTAAATGGTAGCATTTTTTGCTATCATTATAGCTTATTAAAAACAGAGCAGGAGGGTGTCATGCAGAGGTGCTGCACATAGATTTGCACCAGTGGGGCACTAATGAAGTACAACAGCCAGTTCTTGTATGCCACTAGGTTTACTCAATTTTTGGTATTATAATGTCTTAGTAACAATGAGTTTGAGTGTGCAATGCAGGTAGACGTGCTGCAAATATCTTTGCACTAGTGGGATAATACAGAAGTCCAACAGCCAGTTCTTGTATGCCACTAAATGGTAGCATTTTTTGCTATCATTATAGCTTATTAAAAACAGAGCAGGAGTGTTACACGTCGTGGCTCTCTTATTGCAAGGAATGAGGTGGTCCCCCATTCCTTGCCGGCCACGAGCCCTCCTGCTCAGAAGCACCAAAGGTCTGGGAGACTGCGCAGTCTGCAGGAGTTGCCTTCTCAGAGACACAGCAGAAGGGTGACACCTAGTGGTTCTCCCCTTGCAAGGAATGGAGCAGTCTCCCATCCCTTGCCTGCCACGAGCTCTCCTTCTCAGCATCACGGAGGCTCTGAGAGGTTGCGCAGTGTGCAAAGAATAGATGCTCAGGGAAGCAGCAAGACTTCCCATGTCTCTGCACATTGTGAAACCAGGGATCCCGCCTTTATGACCCAGAGGCAGGAAGATGAGCATGTGCTCCACGTGACATCTTCTGATTCGCTCACTGATATCACACGGCCCCATGACGAGGCTGGTGATGTGCTGAATCCTGACTGGCTGGGCCAGGACGTCACGAACCTTGATTGGGTCATGCCCGTCTCGCGCCCGCCCTTGGGTGGAGCTACACCTCCTTAAAAGCTCCCCCTGCCATCATGGTGGTGCGCGACCGTCCTTCTATGTTTGGATGTCTGGCAGCGTGCCGCCACGCCACTGCTTAGGCATTATTGTCTTTTGTGGGCTTTGCCCTTGCTGCTCAGGCAGCACCTAGTTTGCAGGTCTTGCCCCTGCCTTTCTGCTCCGGCAGTATCCTGATTAGCAGGCTGTGCTCCTGTCCCAGGTGAGCTCCTCGAGTCTCTGTCGGACTCACTTGGTTTCTGAAGCACACGTGCGTGGGCACCTCTGTGCTACCCCCGTGCCATATTCCTGTGACTCCCGCTGGCACACGTGTGTAGGCACCTCTGTGCGTCCCCGTGCAACAGGTACACCGTACGAGAAGCCCCGAGCCATACAACCCTCACGGGTTAGGGCGGACCGGTGTACATAGATCATCTGTGACGTTCCAGAAGATCACTAGCAGCAACCCGCTCACTCTTTCCTGACCATAGCAGCGTTCCCTTACACCGCACAGTGGACCTTGACCGGCGGAAGCTGTCCATTTCCCATTTTGGCATGCTTCCCCGGGTCCCCCTCTTAACACAGGAGGGTGTCATGCAGAGGTGCTGCACATAGATTTGCACCAGTGGGGCACTAATGAACTACAACAGCCAGTTCTTGTATGCCACTAGGTATACTCAATTTTTGGTATTATAATGTCTTAGTAACAATGAGTTTGAATGTGCAATGCAGGTAGACATGCTGCAAATATCTTTGCACTAGTGGGACAATACAGAAGTCCAACAGCCAGTTCTTGTATGCCACTAAATGGCAGCATTTTTTGCTATCATTATAGCTTATTAAAAACAGAGCAGGAGCGTGTCATGCAGAGGTGCTGCACATAGATTTGCACCAGTGGGGCACTAATGGAGTACAACAGCCAGTTCTTCAATGCCACTAAATGGCAGCTTTTTTTGCTATCATTATAGCTTATTAAACACAGAGCAGGAGCGTGTCATGCAGAGGTGCTAGAAATAGCTTGGCACCAGTGGGACAATAATGGAATATAACAGCCACTTCTTGTATGCCACTAAATGGCAGCATTTTTTGCTATCATTATAACTTATTAAAAACAGAGCAGGAGGGTGTCATGCAGAGGTGCTGCACATAGATTTGCACAAGTGGGGCACTAATGGAGTACAACAGCCAGTTCTTGTATGCCACTAGGTTTACTCAATTTTTGGTACTATAATGTCTTAGTAACAATGAGTTTGAGTGTGCAATGCATGTAGACGTGCTGCAAATATCTTTGCACTAGTGGGATAATACAGAAGTCCAACAGCCAGTTCTTGTATGCCACTAAATGGCAGCATTTTTTGCTATCATTATAGCTTATTAAAAACAGAGCAGGAGCGTGTCATGAAGAAGTGCTGGAAATAGCTTGGCACCAGTGGGACAATAATGGAATACAACAGCCAGTTCTTGTATGCCACTAAATGGCAGCTTTTTTTACTATCATTATAGCTTATTAAACACAGAGCAGGAGCGTGTCATGCAGAGGTGCTAGAAATAGCTTGGGACCAGTGGGACAATAATGGAATATAACAGCCAGTTCTTGTATGCCACTAAATGGCAGCATTTTTTGCTATCACTATAGCTTATTAAAAACAGAGCAGGAGGGTATCACGCAGAGGTGCTGCACATAGATTTGCACCAGTGGGGCACTAATGGAGTACAACAGCCACTTCTTGTATGCCACTAAGTTTACTCAATTTTTAGTATTATAATGTCTTAGAAACAATGAGTTTGAGTGTGCAATGCAGGTAGACGTGCTACAAAAATCTTTGCACTAGTGGGACAATACAGAAGTCCAACAGCCAGTTCTTGTATGCCACTAAATGGCAGCATTTTTTGCTATCATTATAGCTTATTAAAAACAGAGCAGGAGCGTGTCATGCAGAGGTGCTAGAAATAGCTTGGCACCAGTGGGACAATAATGGAATACAACAGCCTGTTCTTGTATGCCACTAAATGGCAGCATTTTTTGCTATCATTATAGCTTATTAAAAACAGAGCAGGAGCATGTCATGCAGATGTGCTGGAAATAGCTTGGCACCAGTGGGACAATAATGGAATACAACAGCCAGTTCTTGTATGCCACTAAATGGCAGCATTTTTTGCTATCTTTATAGCTTATTAAAAACAGAGCATTAGCGTGTCATGCAGAGGTGCTGCACATAGATTTGCACAAGTGGGGCACTAATGGAGTACAACAGCCAGTTCTTGTATGCCACTAAATGGCAGCATTTTTTGCTATCATTATAGCTTATTAAAAACAGAGCAGGAGCGTGTCATGCAGAGGTGCTAGAAATAGCTTGGCACCAGTGGGACAATAATGGAATACAACAGCCAGTTCTTGTATGCCACTAAATGGCAGCATTTTTTGCTATCATTATAGCTTATTAAAAACAGAGCAGGAGGGTGTCATGCAGAGGTGCTGCACATAAATTTGCACCAGTGGGGCACTAATGGAGTACAACAGCCAGTTCTTGTATGCCACTAAATGGCAGCATTTTTGCAATCATTATAGCTTATTAAAAACAGAGAAGGAGGGTGTCATGCAGAGGTGCTGCACATAGATTTGCACCAGTGGGGCACTAATGGAGTACAACAGCCAGTTCTTGTATGCCACTAAATGGCAGCATTTTTTGCTATCATTATAGCTTATTAAAAACAGAGCAGGAGCGTGTCATGCAGAGGTGCTAGAAATAGCTTGGCACCAGTGGGACAATAATGGAATACAACAGCCTGTTCTTGTATGCCACTAAATGGCAGCATTTTTTGCTATCATTATAGCTTATTAAAAACAGAGCAGGAGCATGTCATGCAGATGTGCTGGAAATAGCTTGGCACCAGTGGTACAATAATGGAATACAACAGCCAGTTCTTGTATGCCACTAAATGGCAGCATTTTTTGCTATCATTATAGCTTATTAAAAACAGAGCATTAGCGTGTCATGCAGAGGTGCTGCACATAGATTTGCACAAGTGGGGCACTAATGGAGTACAACAGCCAGTTCTTGTATGCCACTAAATGGCAGCATTTTTTGCTATCATTATAGCTTATTAAAAACAGAGCAGGAGCGTGTCATGCAGAGGTGCTAGAAATAGCTTGACACCAGAGGGACAATAATGGAATACAACAGCCAGTTCTTGTATGCCACTAAATGGCAGCATTTTTGCTATCATTATAGCTTATTAAAAACAGAGAAGGAGGGTGTCATGCAGAGGTGCTGCACATAGATTTGCACCAGTGGGGCACTAATGGAGTACAACAGCCAGTTCTTGTATGCCACTAAATGGCAGCATTTTTTGCTATCATTATAGCTCATTAAAAACAGAGCACGAGCGTGTCATGCAGAGGTGCTAGAAATAGCCTGGCACCAGTGGGACAATAATGGAATACAACAGGCTGTTCTTGTATGCCACTAAATGGCAGCATTTTTTGCTATCATTATAGCTTATTAAAAACAGAGCAGGAGCGTGTCATGCAGATGTGCTGGAAATAGCTTGGCACCAGTGGGACAATAATGGAATACAACAGCCAGTTCTTGTATGCCACTAAATGGCAGCATTTTTTGCTATCATTATAGCTTATTAAAAACAGAGCATTAGCGTGTCATGCAGAGGTGCTGCACATAGATTTGCACAAGTGGGGCACTAATGGAGTACAACAGCCAGTTCTTGTATGCCACTAAATGGCAGCATTTTTTGCTATCATTATAGCTTATTAAAAACAGAGCAGGAGCGTGTCATGCAGAGGTGCTAGAAATAGCTTGGCACCAGTGGGACAATAATGGAATACAACAGCCAGTTCTTGTATGCCACTAAATGGCAGCATTTTTTGCTATCATTATAGCTTATTAAAAACAGAGCAGGAGGGTGTCATGCAGAGGTGCTGCACATAAATTTGCACCAGTGGGGCACTAATGGAGTACAACAGCCAGTTCTTGTATGCCACTAAATGGCAGCATTTTTTGCTATCATTATAGCTTATTAAAAACAGAGCAGGAACGTGTCATGCAGAGGTGCTAAAAATAGCTTGGCACCAGTGGGACAATAATGGAATACAACAGCCAGTTCTTGTATGCCACTAAATGGCAGCATTTTTTGCTATCATTATAGCTTATTAAAAACAGAGCAGGAGCGTGTCATGCAGAGGTGCTAGAAATAGCTTGGCACCAGTGGGACAATAATGGAATACAACAGCCTGTTCTAGTATGCCACTAAATGGCAGCATTTTTTGCTATCATTATAGCTTATTAAAAACAGAGCAGGAGCGTGTCATGCAGATGTGCTGGAAATAGCTTGGCACCAGTGGGACAATAATGGAATACAACAGCCAGTTCTTGTATGCCACTAAATGGCAGCATTTTTTGCTATCATTATAGTTTATTAAAAACAGAGCATTAGCGTGTCATGCAGAGGTGCTGCACATAGATTTGCACAAGTGGGGCACTAATGGAGTACAACAGCCAGTTCTTGTATGCCACTAAATGGCAGCATTTTTTGCTATCATTATAGCTTATTAAAACAGAGCAGGAGGGTGTCATGCAGAGGTGCTGCACATAGATTTGCACCAGTGGGGCACTGATGAAGTACAACAGCCAGTTCTTGTATGCCACTAAATGGCAGCATTTTTTGCTATCATTATAGCTTATTAAAAACAGAGCAGGAGCGTGTCATGCAGAGGTGCTAGAAATAGCTTGGCACCAGTGGGACAATAATGGAATACAACAGCCAGTTCTTGTATGCCACTAAATGGCAGCATTTTTGCTATCATTATAGCTTATTAAAAACAGAGACGGAGGGTGTCATGCAGAGGTGCTGCACATAGATTTGCACCAGTGGGGCACTAATGGAATACAACAGCCAGTTCTTGTATGCCACTAAATGGCAGCATTTTTGCTATCATTATAGCTTATTAAAAACAGAGCAAGAGGGTGTCATGCAGAGGTGCTGCACATAGATTTGCACCAGTGGGGCACTAATGGAGTACAACAGCCAGTTCTTGTATGCCACTAAATGGCAGCATTTTTTGCTATCATTATAGCTTATTAAAAACAGAGCAGGAGCGTGTCATGCAGATGTGCTAGAAATAGCTTGGCACCAGTGGGACAATAATGGAATACAACAGCCTGTTCTTGTATGCCACTAAATGGCAGCATTTTTTGCTATCATTATAGCTTATTAAAAACAGAGCATTAGCGTGTCATGCAGAGGTGCTGCACATAGATTTGCACAAGTGGGGCACTAATGGAGTACAACAGCCAGTTCTTGTATGCCACTAAATGGCAGCATTTTTGCTATCATTATAGCTTATTAAAAACAGAGCAGGAGGGTGTCATGCAGAGGTGCTGCACATAGATTTCCACCAGTGGGGCACTAATGGAGTATAACAGCCAGTTCTTGTATGCCACTAAATGGCAGCATTTTTTGCTATCATTAAAGCTTATTAAAAACAGAGCAGGAGCGTGTCATGCAGAGGTGCTAGAAATAGCTTGGCACCAGTGGGACAATAATGGAATACAACAGCCAGTTCTTGTATGCCACTAAATGGCAGCATTTTTTGCAATCATTATAGCTTATTAAAAACAGAGCAGGAGCATGTCATGCAGAGGTGCTAGAAATAGCTTGGCACCAGTGGGACAATAATGGAATACAACAGCTAGTTCTTGTATGCCACTAAATGGCAGCATTTTTTGCTATCATTATAGCTTATTAAAAACAGAGCAGGAGGGTGTCATGCAGAGGTGCTGCACATAAATTTGCACCAGTGGGGCACTAATGGAGTACAACAGCCAGTTCTTGTATGCCACTAAATGGCAGCATTTTTGCTATCATTATAGCTTATTAAAAACAGAGAAGGAGGGTGTCATGCAGAGGTGCTGCACATAGATTTGCACCAGTGGGGCACTAATGGAGTACAACAGCCAGTTCTTGTATGCCACTAAATGGCAGCATTTTTTGCTATCATTATAGCTTATTAAAAACAGAGCAGGAGCGTGTCATGCAGAGGTGCTAGAAATAGCTTGGCACCAGTGGGAAAATAATGGAATACAACAGCCAGTTCTTGTATGCCACTAAATGGCAGCATTATTTGCTATCATTATAGCTTATTAAAAACAGAGCAGGAGCGTGTCATGCAGATGTGCTGGAAATAGCTTGGCACCAGTGGGACAATAATGGAATACAACAGCCAGTTCTTGTATGCCACTAAATGGTAGCATTTTTTGCTATCATTATAGCTTATTAAAAACAGAGCATTAGCGTGTCATGCAGAGGTGCTGCACATAGATTTGCACAAGTGGGGCACTAATGGAGCACAACAGCCAGTTCTTGTATGCCACTAAATGGCAGCATTTTTTGCTATCATTATAGCTTATTAAAAACAGAGCAGGAGCGTGTCATGCAGAGGTGCTAGAAATAGCTTGGCACCAGTGGGACAATAATGGAATACAACAGCCAGTTCTTGTATGCCACTAAATGGCAGCATTTTTTGCTATCATTATAGCTTATTAAAAACAGAGCAGGAGGGTGTCATGCAGAGGTGCTGCACATAAATTTGCACCAGTGGGGCACTAATGGAGTACAACAGCCAGTTCTTGTATGCCACTAAATGGCAGCATTTTTTGCTATCATTATAGCTTATTAAAAACAGAGCAGGAACGTGTCATGCAGAGGTGCTAGAAATAGCTTAGCACCAGTGGGACAATAATGGAATACAACAGCCAGTTCTTGTATGCCACTAAATGGCAGCATTTTTTGCTATCATTATAGCTTATTAAAAACAGAGCAGGAGGGTGTCATGCAGAGGTGCTGCACATAAATTTGCACCAGTGGGGCACTAATGGAGTACAACAGCCAGTTCTTGTATGCCACTAAATGGCAGCATTTTTGCTATCATTATAGCTTATTAAAAACAGAGAAGGAGGGTGTCATGCAGAGGTGCTGCACATAGATTTGCACCAGTGGGGCACTAATGGAGTACAACAGCCAGTTCTTGTATGCCACTAAATGGCAGCATTTTTTGCTATCACTATAGCTTATTAAAAACAGAGCAGGAGGGTATCACGCAGAGGTGCTGCACATAGATTTGCACCAGTGGGGCACTAATGGAGTACAACAGCCACTTCTTGTATGCCACTAAGTTTACTCAATTTTTAGTATTATAATGTCTTAGAAACAATGAGTTTGAGTGTGCAATGCAGGTAGACGTGCTGCAAATATCTTTGCACTAGTGGGACAATACAGAAGTCCAACAGCCAGTTCTTGTATGCCACTAAATGGCAGCATTTTTTGCTATCATTATTGCTTATTAAAAACAGAGCAGGAGCGTGTCATGCAGAGGTGCTGGAAATAGCTTGGCACCAGTGGGACAATAATGGAATACAACAGCCAGTTCTTGTATGCCACTAAATGGCAGCATTTTGTGCTATCATTATAGTTTATTAAAAACAGAGCATTAGCGTGTCATGCAGAGGTGCTGCACATAGATTTGCACAAGTGGGGCACTAATGGAGTACAACAGCCAGTTCTTGTATGCCACTAAATGGCAGCATTTTTTGCTATCATTATAGCTTATTAAAAACAGAGCAGGAGGGTGTCATGCAGAGGTGCTGCACATAGATTTGCACCAGTGGGGCACTGATGAAGTACAACAGCCAGTTCTTGTATGCCACTAAATGGCAGCATTTTTTGCTATCATTATAGCTTATTAAAAACAGAGCAGGAGCGTGTCATGCAGAGGTGCTAGAAATAGCTTGGCACCAGTGGGACAATAATGGAATACAACAGTCAGTTCTTGTATGCCACTAAATGGCAGCATTTTTTGCTATCATTATAGCTTATTAAAAACAGAGCAGGAGGGTGTCATGCAGAGGTGCTGCACATAAATTTGCACCAGTGGGGCACTAATGGAGTACAACAGCCAGTTCTTGTATGCCACTAAATGGCAGCACTTTTGCTATCATTATAGCTTATTAAAAACAGAGCAGGAGGGTGTCATGCAGAGGTGCTGCACATAGATTTGCACCAGTGGGGCACTAATGGAGTACAACAGCCAGTTCTTGTATGCCACTAAATGGCAGCATTTTTTGCTATCATTATAGATTATTAAAAACAGAGCAGGAGGGTGTCATGCAGAGGTGCTGCACATAGATTTGCACCAGTGGGGCACTAATGGAGTACAACAGCCAGTTCTTGTATGCCACTAAATGGCAGCATTTTTGCTATCATTATAGCTTATTAAAAACAGAGTAGGAGGGTGTCATGCAGAGGTGCTGCACATAGATTTCCACCAGTGGGGCACTAATGGAGTATAACAGCCAGTTCTTGTATGCCACTAAATGGCAGCATTTTTTGCTATCATTATAGCTTATTAAAAACAGAGCCGGAGGTTGTCATGCAGAGGTGCTGCACATAGATTTGCACCAGTGGGGCACTAATGGAGTACAACAGCCAGTTCTTGTATGCCACTAAGTGGCAGCATTTTTGCTATCATTATAACTTTTTAAAAACAGAGCAGGAGGGTGTCATGCAGAGGTGCTGCACATAGATTTGCACCAGTGGGGCACTAATGAAGTACAACAGCCAGTTCTTGTATGCCACTAAATGGCAGCATTTTTTGCTATCATTATAGCTTATTAAAAACAGAGCAGGAGGGTGTCATGCAGAGGTGCTGCACATAGATTTGCACCAGTGGGGCACTGATGAAGTACAACAGCCAGTTCTTGTATGCCACTAAATGGCAGCATTTTTTGCTATCATTATAGCTTATTAAAAACAGAGCAGGAACGTGTCATGCAGAGGTGCTAGAAATAGCTTGGCACCAGTGGGACAATAATGGAATACAACAGCCAGTTCTTGTATGCCACTAAATGGCAGCATTTTTTGCTATCATTATAGCTTATTAAAAACAGAGCAGGAGGGTGTCATGCAGAGGTGCTGCACATAAATTTGCACCAGTGGGGCACTAATGGAGTACAACAGCCAGTTCTTGTATGCCACTAAATGGCAGCATTTTTGCTATCATTATAGCTTATTAAAAACAGAGCAGGAGGGTGTCATGCAGAGGTGCTGCACATAGATTTGCACCAGTGGGACACTAATGGAGTACAACAGCCAGTTGTTGTATGCCACTAAATGGCAGCATTTTTTGCTATCATTATAGCTTATTAAAAACAGAGCAGGAGGGTGTCATGCAGAGGTGCTGCACATAGATTTGCACCAGTGGGGCACTAATGGAGTACAACAGCCAGTTCTTGTATGCCACTAAATGGCAGCATTTTTGCTATCATTATAGCTTATTAAAAACAGAGCAGGAGGGTGTCATGCAGAGGTGCTGCACATAGATTTCCACCAGTAGGGCACTAATGGAGTATAACAGCCAGTTCTTGTATGCCACTAAATGGCAGCATTTTTGCTATCATTATAGCTTATTAAAAACAGAGCAGGAGGGTGTCATGCAGAGGTGCTGCACATAGATTTGCACCAGTGGGGCACTAATGGAGTACAACAGCCAGTTGTTGTATGCCACTAAATGGCAGCATTTTTTGCTATCATTATAGCTTATTAAAAACAGAGCAGGAGGGTGTCATGCAGAGGTGCTAGAAATAGCTTGGCACCAGTGGGACAATAATGGATTACAACAGCCAGTTCTTGTATGCCACTAAATGGCAGCATTTTTTGCTATCATTATAGCTTATTAAAAACAGAGCAGGAGGGTGTCATGCAGAGGTGCTGCACATAGATTGGCACCAGTGGGGCACTGATAAAGTACAACAGCCAGTTCTTGTATGCCACTAAATGGCAGCATTTTTTGCTATCATTATAGCTTATTAAAAACAGAGCAGGAGGGTGTCATGCAGAGGTGCTGCACATAGATTTGCACCAGTGGGGCACTAATGGAGTACAACAGCCAGTTCTTGTATGCCACTAAATGGCAGCATTTTTGCTATCATTATAGCTTATTAAAAACAGAGCAGGAGGGTGTCATGCAGAGGTGCTGCACATAGATTTCCACCAGTAGGGCACTAATGGAGTATAACAGCCAGTTCTTGTATGCCACTAAATGGCAGCATTTTTGCTATCATTATAGCTTATTAAAAACAGAGCAGGAGGGTGTCATGCAGAGGTGCTGCACATAGATTTGCACCAGTGGGACACTAATGGAGTACAACAGCCAGTTGTTGTATGCCACTAAATGGCAGCATTTTTTGCTATCATTATAGCTTATTAAAAACAGAGCAGGAGGGTGTCATGCAGAGGTGCTAGAAATAGCTTGGCACCAGTGGGACAATAATGGATTACAACAGCCAGTTCTTGTATGCCACTAAATGGCAGCATTTTTTGCTATCATTATAGCTTATTAAAAACAGAGCAGGAGGGTGTCATGCAGAGGTGCTGCACATAGATTGGCACCAGTGGGGCACTGATAAAGTACAACAGCCAGTTCTTGTATGCCACTAAATGGCAGTATTTTTTGCTATCATTATAGCTTATTAAAAACAGAGCAGGAGCGTGTCATGCAGAGGTGCTAGAAATAGCTTGGCACCAGTGGGACAATAATGGAATACAACAACCAGTTCTTGTATGCCACTAAATGGCAGCATTTTTTGCTATCATTATAGCTTATTAAAAACAGAGCAGGAGGGTGTCATGCAGAGGTGCTTCACATAGATTTGCACCAGTGGGGCACTAATGAAGTACAACAGCCAGTTCTTGTATGCCACTAAAGCTGGTGTCACACTAAGCGACAGCGACAACGACGTCGCTGTTACGTCACCATTTTCGGTGACGTAACAGCGACCTTGTAAGTCGCTGTTATGATCGCTGCTTAGCTGTCAAACACAGCAGAAGCAGCGATCATAACTTCGCTGTGCTACTTGTGCAGAGAGCAGGGAGCCGCGCTTAGCGCTGGCTCCTTGCTCTCCTAGGTACAGTACACATCGGGTTAATTAACCCGATGTGTGCTGCAGCTACATGTCACAGTGCAGAGAGCAAGGAGCCGCGCGCACTGCTTAGCGCTGGCTCCTTGCTCTCCTTGCTACAGTATACATCGGGTTAATTATCCGATGCATACTGCAGCCACATGTCACAGTGCAGGAGCCGGCACTGGCAGCAAGAGCGGAGGCTGGTAACCAGCGTAAACATCGGGTAACTAGGGAAAGGTCTTCCCTTGGTTACCCGATGTTTACGCTGGTTACAGCTTACCGCAGCTGCCAGTGCCGGCTCCTGATCGCTTCATTTCGTCGCTCTCTCGCTGTCACACACAGCGATGTGTGTGTCACAGCGGGAGAGTGACGACCAAAAAATGAAGCTGGACATTCAGCAACGACCGGCGACCTCACAGCAGGGGCCAGGTCGTTGCTGGATGTCACACACAGCGACAGCGACGGGACGTCGCTGCCACGTCACAGAAAATGGTGACGTAGCAGCGACGTCGTTGTCGTCGTCGTTATGTGTGACACCAGCTTTAGTTTACTCAATTTTTGGTATCATAATGTCTTAGTAACAATGAGTTTGAGTGTGCAATGCAGGTAGACGTGCTCCAAATATCTTTGCACTAGTAAGACAATACAGAAGTCCAACAGCCAGTTCTTTTATGCCACTAAATGGCAGCATTTTTTGCTATCATTATAGCTTATTAAAAACAGAGCAGGAGCGTGTCATGCAGAGGTACTAGAAATATCTTGGCACCAGTGGGACAATAATGGAATACAACAGCCAGTTCTTGTATGCCACTAAATGGCAGCATTTTTTGCTATCATTATAGCTTATTAAAAACTGAGCAGGAGCGTGTCATGCAGAGGTGCTAGAAATAGCTTGGCACCAGTGGGACAATAATGGAATACAACAGCCAGTTCTTGTATGCCACTAAATGGCAGCATTTTTTGCTATCATTATAGCTTATTAAAAACAGAGCAGGAGCGTGTCATGCAGAGGTGCTGCACATAGATTTGCACAAGTGGAGCACTAATGGAGTACAACAGCCAGTTCCTGTATGCCACTAAATGGCAGCATTTTTTGCTATCATTATAGCTTATTAAATACAGAGCAGGAGGGTGTCATGCAGAGGTGCTGCACATAGATTTGCACCAGTGGGGCACTAATGGAGTACAACAGCCAGTTCTTGTATGCCACTAAATGGCAGCATTTTTGCTATCATTATAGCTTATTAAAAACAGAGCAGGAGGGTGTCATGCAGAGGTGCTGCACATAGATTTGCACCAGTGGGGCACTAATGGAGTACAACAGCCAGTTCTTGTATGCCACTAAATGGCAGCATTTTTTGCTATCATTATAGCTTATTAAAAACAGAGCAGGAGGGTGTCATGCAGAGGTGCTGCACATAGATTTGCACCAGTGGGGCACTGATGAAGTACAACAGCCAGTTCTTGTATGCCACTAAATGGCAGCATTTTTTGCTATCATTATAGCTTATTAAAAACAGAGCAGGAACGTGTCATGCAGAGGTGCTAGAAATAGCTTGGCACCAGTGGGACAATAATGGAATACAACAGCCAGTTCTTGTATGCCACTAAATGGCAGCATTTTTTGCTATCATTATAGCTTATTAAAAACAGAGCAGGAGGGTGTCATGCAGAGGTGCTGCACATAAATTTGCACCAGTGGGGCACTAATGGAGTACAACAGCCAGTTCTTGTATGCCACTAAATGGCAGCATTTTTGCTATCATTATAGCTTATTAAAAACAGAGCAGGAGGGTGTCATGCAGAGGTGCTGCACATAGATTTGCACCAGTGGGACACTAATGGAGTACAACAGCCAGTTGTTGTATGCCACTAAATGGCAGCATTTTTTGCTATCATTATAGCTTATTAAAAACAGAGCAGGAGGGTGTCATGCAGAGGTGCTGCACATAGATTTGCACCAGTGGGGCACTAATGGAGTACAACAGCCAGTTCTTGTATGCCACTAAATGGCAGCATTTTTGCTATCATTATAGCTTATTAAAAACAGAGCAGGAGGGTGTCATGCAGAGGTGCTGCACATAGATTTCCACCAGTAGGGCACTAATGGAGTATAACAGCCAGTTCTTGTATGCCACTAAATGGCAGCATTTTTGCTATCATTATAGCTTATTAAAAACAGAGCAGGAGGGTGTCATGCAGAGGTGCTGCACATAGATTTGCACCAGTGGGACACTAATGGAGTACAACAGCCAGTTGTTGTATGCCACTAAATGGCAGCATTTTTTGCTATCATTATAGCTTATTAAAAACAGAGCAGGAGGGTGTCATGCAGAGGTGCTGCACATAAATTTGCACCAGTGGGGCACTAATGGAGTACAACAGCCAGTTCTTGTATGCCACTAAATGGCAGCATTTTTGCTATCATTATAGCTTATTAAAAACAGAGCAGGAGGGTGTCATGCAGAGGTGCTGCACATAGATTTGCACCAGTGGGACACTAATGGAGTACAACAGCCAGTTGTTGTATGCCACTAAATGGCAGCATTTTTTGCTATCATTATAGCTTATTAAAAACAGAGCAGGAGGGTGTCATGCAGAGGTGCTAGAAATAGCTTGGCACCAGTGGGACAATAATGGATTACAACAGCCAGTTCTTGTATGCCACTAAATGGCAGCATTTTTTGCTATCATTATAGCTTATTAAAAACAGAGCAGGAGGGTGTCATGCAGAGGTGCTGCACATAGATTGGCACCAGTGGGGCACTGATAAAGTACAACAGCCAGTTCTTGTATGCCACTAAATGGCAGCATTTTTTGCTATCATTATAGCTTATTAAAAACAGAGCAGGAGCGTGTCATGCAGAGGTGCTAGAAATAGCTTGGCACCAGTGGGACAATAATGGAATACAACAACCAGTTCTTGTATGCCACTAAATGGCAGCATTTTTTGCTATCATTATAGCTTATTAAAAACAGAGCAGGAGGGTGTCATGCAGAGGTGCTTCACATAGATTTGCACCAGTGGGGCACTAATGAAGTACAACAGCCAGTTCTTGTATGCCACTAAAGCTGGTGTCACACTAAGCGACAGCGACAACGACGTCGCTGTTACGTCACCATTTTCGGTGACGTAACAGCGACCTTGTAAGTCGCTGTTATGATCGCTGCTTAGCTGTCAAACACAGCAGAAGCAGCGATCATAACGTCGCTGTGCTACTTGTGCAGAGAGCAGGGAGCCGCGCTTAGCGCTGGCTCCTTGCTCTCCTAGGTACAGTACACATCGGGTTAATTAACCCGATGTGTGCTGCAGCTACATGTCACAGTGCAGAGAGCAAGGAGCCGCGCGCACTGCTTAGCGCTGGCTCCTTGCTCTCCTTGCTACAGTATACATCGGGTTAATTATCCGATGCATACTGCAGCCACATGTCACAGTGCAGGAGCCGGCACTGGCAGCAAGAGCGGAGGCTGGTAACCAGCGTAAACATCGGGTAACTAGGGAAAGGTCTTCCCTTGGTTACCCGATGTTTACGCTGGTTACAGCTTACCGCAGCTGCCAGTGCCGGCTCCTGATCGCTTCATTTCGTCGCTCTCTCGCTGTCACACACAGCGATGTGTGTGTCACAGCGGGAGAGTGACGACCAAAAAATGAAGCTGGACATTCAGCAACGACCGGCGACCTCACAGCAGGGGCCAGGTCGTTGCTGGATGTCACACACAGCGACAGCGACGGGACGTCGCTGCCACGTCACAGAAAATGGTGACGTAGCAGCGACGTCGTTGTCGTCGTCGTTATGTGTGACACCAGCTTTAGTTTACTCAATTTTTGGTATCATAATGTCTTAGTAACAATGAGTTTGAGTGTGCAATGCAGGTAGACGTGCTCCAAATATCTTTGCACTAGTAAGACAATACAGAAGTCCAACAGCCAGTTCTTTTATGCCACTAAATGGCAGCATTTTTTGCTATCATTATAGCTTATTAAAAACAGAGCAGGAGTGTGTCATGCAGAGGTACTAGAAATATCTTGGCACCAGTGGGACAATAATGGAATACAACAGCCAGTTCTTGTATGCCACTAAATGGCAGCATTTTTTGCTATCATTATAGCTTATTAAAAACAGAGCAGGAGCGTGTCATGCAGAGGTGCTGCACATAGATTTGCACAAGTGGAGCACTAATGGAGTACAACAGCCAGTTCCTGTATGCCACTAAATGGCAGCATTTTTTGCTATCATTATAGCTTATTAAATACAGAGCAGGAGGGTGTCATGCAGAGGTGCTGCACATAGATTTGCACCAGTGGGGCACTGATAAAGTACAACAGCCAGTTCTTGTATGCCACTAAATGGCAGCATTTTTTGCTATCATTATAGCTTATTAAAAACAGAGCAGGAGCGTGTCATGCAGAGGTGCTAGAAATAGCTTGGCACCAGTGGGACAATAATGGAATACAACAGCTAGTTCTTGTATGCCACTAAATGGCAGCATTTTTTGCTATCATTATAGCTTATTAAAAACAGAGCAGGAGGGTGTCATGCAGAGGTGCTGCACATAGATTTGAACCAGTGGGGCACTAATGGAGTACAACAGCCAGTTCTTGTATGCCACTAAATGGCAGCATTTTTTGCTATCATTATAGCTTATTAAAAACAGAGCAGGAGTGCGTCATGCAGAGGTGCTAGAAATAGCTTGGCACCAGTGGGACAATAATGGAATACAACAGCCAGTTCTTGTATGCCACTAAATGGCAGCATTTTTTGCTATCATTATAACTTATTAAAAACAGAGCAGGAGGGTGTCATGCAGAGGTGCTGCACATAGATTTGCACAAGTGGGGCACTAATGGAGTACAACAGCCAGTGCTTGTATGCCACTAAATGGCAGCATTTTTTGCTATCATTATAGCTTATTAAAAACAGAGCAGGAGCGTGTCATGCAGAGGTGCTAGAAATAGCTTGGCACCAGTGGGACAATAATGGAATACAACAGCCAGTTCTTGTATGCCACTAAATGGCAGCATTTTTTGCTATCATTATAGCTTATTAAAAGCAGAGCAGGAGTGTGTCATGCAGAGGTGCTGCACATAGATTTGCACCAGTGGGGCACTAATGGAGTACAACAGCCAGTTCTTGTATGCCACTAAATGGCAGCATTTTTTGCTATCATTATAGCTTATTAAAAACAGAGCAGGAGCGTGTCATGCAGAGGTGCTAGAAATTGCTTGGCACCAGTGGGACAATAATGGATTACAACAGCCAGTTCTTGTATGCCACTAAATGGCAGCATTTTTTGCTATCATTATAGCTTATTAAAAACAAAGCAGGAGGGTGTCATGCAGAGGTGCTGCACATAGATTTGCACCAGTGGGCACTAATGGAGTACAACAGCCACTTCTTGTATGCCACTAAGTTTACTCAATTTTTGGTATTATAATGTCTTAGTAACAATGAGTTTGAGTGTGCAATGCAGGTAGACGTGCTGCAAATATCTTTGCACTAGTGGGACAATACAGAAGTCCAACAGCCAGTTCTTGTATGCCACTAAATGGTAGCATTTTTTGCTATCATTATAGCCTATTAAAAACAGAGCAGGAGGGTGTCATGCAGAGGTGCTGCACATAGATTTGCACCAGTGGGGCACTAATGAAGTACAACAGCCAGTTCTTGTATGCCACTAAGTTTACTCAATTTTTGGTATTATAATGTCTTAGTAACAATGAGTTTGAGTGTGCAATGGAGGTAGACGTGCTGCAAATATCTTTGCACTAGTGGGACAATACAGAAGTCCAACAGCCACGTTTATGTGGCGCCCTAGGACCTGGTCGCCACAGCAGCATTGCCCTCCCAAAGGGTTAATGCTGAGCCTGGAGGTAATTGGGAGATCCATTGGCCAGCAGGTTTAACACCCAACACAGTTCTCCCTCCGGCCAGCAGGGGGAGCTCTGAACCTGGAATTCCAGGGAGCCTTCCTCTACCTGACCAGAGGGAGGAAGTGCAGCCAGTCTGAAGGGAGTAGTGAAAGTGAACAGACGCAGAGTGAGCTGTCCTGTGAATCTGGGGCCTAGAGCTGGAGCAGCTTGGCCCAGAGAAGCAGGAATAGCTGAGAGGCAGCAGAGAGACTCAGACATCGGAGTCTGTGGTTGCCAGGGTATAAAATCCGTCCCTGGTAGCCGAGTCCGAAGGGCAGGAGAGCTGCAAGCCCCTGGCCCAGAAAGATCCAAGGTACAGCTGCAGCATCAGGGCCCGGTGTGGACTCCAGCGGAGAAGCACCAGAGAGAGGGTCTGCGCAGCCACCTACAGAAAGAAGGGACGTGCCATCGGTCCCAGCAGCAAAGAGGGCCATTGCTGGATTCAGAGAAGCAGGGTCCTATCATCACAAAGCAAAGTACAGGAGTAGGCCTCATACTCAGCTGGCCAGAAAGATCATCCCAAGTACTTCCAGGCCGACCGGATCCCCATCACCACCTGTAACGGTCTCCCAGGACTGGACTGTTCCCAGAGTAAAAGAGGAAAAGGTAAAGAGACTGTTGTTTGTGCCTGGTTCTTTCCTCGCCTGTCGGCCCTGCACCGTGTTAGCCACACAACACCATAGACTTTCACGGGCACCAACGGTATCCCGGGGCATCGCTCCACCTGTGGGGAGCAGTACCATCATAGCTGTCATAACATCACCCCGGAGTTCTCCCATAACAGCGGCGGCTTAATAGCCGCATACCACAGGTGGCGTCACGAACATTAACTCTAACTCATCAGCCACATATTCAACTGACACCCACCAGGGCCACGGAGCCGGGCCCAGCCACCACTGACTACCACCGGACTAGTCCGGCCCGGCACCGGGTGTCCCATAGCCCTGGGGTGGGCGAGTCAACTTTTGGCGTCACGAACAGGATTTCGTGCCCGGTTCCACCGGGTACTGTGCGCCTGAATAATTGCGCTTTAAAGACTGTATTACTGCGTGTTTCACTGTTTGAAAACTGCCGCCGCCATTATCCTCACTGAGCGCAGGAAGAAGGGGGGCGTGCCTGACAAAGAGCGCGAAGGGAGCGCGCCATCAGAGCAGAGCGCTGTTAACCCCGCGCGACCCGGAAGGAAATTTGAAAAGTGAACGGAGCCTGGTAAGGTTCACTAAGGGGGAGGAAGATGTCCGACGCAGAGGGAGGGCAGGTGGCTGCCATAGCCCGAGACGCCGCAGCGCCCGCCGAAGCGATCCCTGTCGCCGTCGCCCCATCCCCCGCTGTAGCGCCGGTAATGCCGATCACCATGCCGTACATACCGGGCGCAGAATGGCTGCCGCAGTATTCCGGGGAGTCCCATACCTTGAGCGACTTCAGAGAAAGCCTGCACAGCTTATTCCGGGTGTATCCGCTGACTGAGAGCCAGAAGGTGGGCATATTAATGGGACAGCTAGCCGGCGCAGCCCAGCGTGAAGTGAAGTCCTGGCCTGATACAGATAAAGGGACAGTAACCCAGATACTGGCCAAGCTAAAGAGTACTTTTGACACCCGCACCGCAGCAGAGATAAAGATGAGATTCTTTGGGTGCAAGCAGCGGCCCACAGACAGCATAAGGGACTATGCCTTAAACCTGCAGGAGGCCCTGAAAGCGGTTAAACAAGTGGACCCAGAGAGTGTACGTGAAGAACACAAACTCCTAACTGAGCAGTTCATAGAGGGGCTCCTGTCAGATGCCCACAGGACCCAGCTGCGTATCATGGTCCTGCAGAACCCTGCTCTGGACTTTGCAAAGTTTAAGGACCAGGCCATCCGGGTACTGAGAGAATCTACACCGAATGACCCAGTGCCCCTCCGGCCTCTTGCTATCACGTACCCCGGGGTGGTGCCTGCAACACGAGCCACTGCAGGGGCTGAGGCGCAGTCCCTGGATAAGGATCCCACTGCAGAGCTCAGACAGCAGTTCCAGGAGCTGACCAAGACTGTAGCTGCCCTTGCCAAGATCGTGCAGTCCCTACAAGTGACCCCATCGCCTGCAAAAATCGAGTTGGCCTCCAGCCCAGATGACGTCCCATGGATGCGACAGAGGAGGGTTCCGCCGACCCGAGGCAGAGACACAGACCGGTATGATTCAACGGGACAACCGATCTGCCGCCGCTGCAGCCAGGCGGGCCACATTGCACGATACTGTCCTTTAAATGGGCCGAGCCTGGGGCCAGGAGCCGACCCCCAGGTGTAAGGAAGCCCGGCTCAACCCCCAGCCGCAGCAAGTATGTGGGAGGACGACCGGTCCTTCCTATTGTGCTGGATGGGATCCCTTTGAATGCCCTCCTGGATACTGGGTCCCAGGTAACGACCATCCCCTATAAACTGTACAAAAGATATTGGGCTGATTCAGACATTGACCATGGCCCAGATGATGATTTAACAATTGTGGCCAGTAATGGTCAGCCCTTACCTCAAATTGGGTATAAAGAAGTAACCATTAAAGTGGGGCGGGTGGAATTGCCATGTCAGGGGATGATAATTGTAGATATTGATCGCAAAGAATCTGACCCGCTGGTAACCATTGGTACAAATGTGATAGAAAATTGTATTGCCGAAGTGATAATTTTGTTGCAGCAGGCGTCTGAAACTGCCAGCTCCGGGCAGCAGCGTGCCCTACAGAGGGAGATCAGAGCCCTGATGAGGAGGCAGCAGGTGGAGCTGGCCGGAGGAGAAATTGGCAGTGTGAGGGTAAGTGACCCCCTACCCATTGCAATACCCCCAAGAAGTGAAATGTTGATATGGTGTCGGGCAGCAATAGGCCTCAAGGGTCAGGATTACCATGCCTTGGTAGAACCGGTGTATTCAGACAGTAGGCCTGGAGTCCTGATAGCCAGAGGGGTAGCAGACGTCCGCAAGGGGAGAGTGCCCATCCGTGTCCTGAATTGTGGGGAGGAGGAAGCCAAATTGCCCCGGTACGCCACTGTAGCAAAACTGTACACTGTCAGCAACAACACCATCAAAGCAGTGGAACCCTTGATCCCGTCCGACCAGGCGGAAGACAAGGGCTCCAAGGGGCAGCTGGAAGACTGGTGCCAAAACTTACATGTGGGCACCGACTCCACCCCCTCACACCAAAAGAATGGGGTTTACCGGGTGGTACAGGAGTACGAGCGGGTCTTCAGCAAACACCCCCTAGATTTTGGGCAGGTGAAAGGGGTTAAACATCAAATCCCCACGGGTGATCATCCCCCCGTTAAAGAGAGATACCGCCCTGTACCCCCCGCACAGTATCAGCGTGCCAAAGAAATGTTACGGGAAATGAAGGAGGCTGGGGTTATCAGAGATAGTTGTAGCCCCTGGGCAGCTCCACTAGTGCTCGTAAAGAAAAAGGATGGTACAATGAGAATGTGTGTAGATTACAGGCAAATTAACCGCATTACACATAAAGATGCTTATCCCCTACCCAGAATAGAGGAGTCACTAACAGCCTTAAAGTCAGCTAACTATTTCTCCACCTTGGATCTCACCAGTGGGTATTGGCAGGTTCCCGTGGCAGAGGCGGACAAGGAGAAGACTGCATTCACGACGCCGATGGGCCTCTGCGAGTTCAACTGCATGCCATTCGGGCTCTGCAACGCCCCAGGGACATTCCAACGGTTGATGGAGTGCTGCTTGGGCCACCACAACTTCGAAACCGTGCTGTTGTACCTGGATGACGTCATAGTCTACTCCAAGACTTATGAAGACCACCTGAAGCACTTAGCAGAAGTGTTCGAGTCTTTGTCAAAATATGGCCTGAAGATCAAGCCGTCCAAATGTCACCTCTTGAAGCCAAAGGTACAGTACCTGGGTCATGTGGTCAGCGCAGAAGGTGTGGCACCTGATCCGGAGAAAGTCACCGTAATCAAGGACTGGCCAAGACCCACCACGGTAAAGGAGGTGCGGCAGTTCCTTGGGCTGGTGGGCTACTACCGAAGGTTCATTGATGGTTTCACCAAGATAGCAGCGCCCCTTCAAGATCTCCTGGTGGGCCAACCAAAGCAGGCTAAGAAGCAGAGCCCTCCATTTGAATGGAGCAGCCAACTAGAAACCTCCTTTGTCCAGCTGAAAGGGGCTCTCACGGGAGAAGAAATTCTGGCCTACCCTGACTACAGCCAGCCGTTTGTACTGTATACAGACGCCAGCAACGTGGGCCTGGGAGCCGTTTTGTCCCAGGTGCAGGGAGGCAGGGAGAAGGTGATAGCGTACGCCAGTAGGAAGCTTCGGCCCACAGAAAGGAATCCAGAAAATTACAGTTCCTTCAAGCTGGAGTTCCTCGCTATTGTTTGGGCAGTGACTGAACGCTTCAAACACTATCTGGCGTCGGCCAAGTTCACCATCTTCACGGACAACAATCCGTTGACACACCTGGCAACAGCCAAGTTAGGGGCGTTGGAACAGCGATGGATGGCCCGGCTGTCTAACTTTGACTTTACCATCAAGTACCGGGCTGGCAAGAAGAATAACAATGCTGATGCGCTGTCCAGAATGCCTCACTTACCCGAATCTGGAGAAGACCTGGATGAACTCGAAGAGATAGAGTTACCGGCTTTCCATCATCAGGGCGTTTCCCAGTGTGAGCATGCTGTGGGAGTGAAGCGCTCGAGCCAACACGAGGTCCCGGTTAACCCATTACTCCACCATAATTGGGAAGAGACACAGAACGGTGACCCGGCGGTGCGACTGGTCAAAGAAAAGCTAGCACAAGCTGAGACTCATCTTGGTCCAGATGCTCCAGAAGAAGCCCAGCAGTTGTGGAAAGAGAGGGGACGACTGTTCACCTACCAAGGCAAGCTCTGCAAGAGACACGTCAACTGGCGAACAAATGAACTTGTCTGGCAGATCGTGGTTCCGCAGAGGGATGCTCCAATGGTCCTAGCAGCTTATCATGATAACGCAGGCCACTTTGGGTGGAAGAAGTTGGAGGCCCTACTCCGTGATCGGTTCTATTGGGTGCACATGAGAAAGGTGATCGAGAAGTGGTGCCGAGACTGTGGCCCGTGTAACCTGAGGCGGAAGGATGATGCCAGCCAAAGGTCTCCCCTACAGCCAATTGTTACGAAGCAGCCCCTGGAGTTGGTGGCCCTGGACCACGTGAAGTTAACACCAAGCCGGTCAGGCTATGTGTACGCCCTCACAATTGTGGACCATTACTCTCGTTTCCTGGTAGTAGTGCCTGTGAAGGACCAGACAGCCAGAACAGCAGCTAAAGCGTTCCAGGCATCCTTTTGCCGGCCTCACGGTTATCCGGAAAGGGTACTGACCGATCAAGGCCCTGCGTTCGAGGCGGAGGTGTTCCAAGAGTTTTGTAACATGTACGGTTGTAAGAAAATCAGAACAACACCGTACCACCCCCAAACCAATGGACTGTGCGAGAAAATGAACCATGTGGTTATTGATATGCTGAAGACTCTACCTCTGGAAGAAAGGAACCAATGGCCAGAGAAGCTGCCAGATCTGGTCGACCTGTACAACCATATCCCAGTAAATTCGACCAACTGCAGCCCCGCTTACCTGATGCGAGCCAGACCTGGCAGGTTGCCTGTAGACTTTGAGATGGGGACTGTGTCGCCTGAGGCGGTTCAAGAAATAGAGGATTGGGATACAGAACGGCAGCAGCAGTACCGTAAGGTCCAGGAATGCGTAGAGAGGAGCCTGTCTCAAGCCAGAACAAGACAAGAGCAGCAGTACAATCAAACGGCCCCAGCAACTCCCTTAGCACCTGGAGAACAAGTCCTCAAGAAGAAGCGGAGGACGCATAAATTGGATGATCAGTGGGAGAACGAGCCCTACACCATTATCCCCTCCAACTTTGACAACAGTAAGGTGTGCCTCATAAGCAAGGACGAAGGCAAGACTTGTCAAGCAATATCCAGAGACCGCCTGAAGACGTGCCCTGAGCGGTGCAAAGTTCAAAGGGAAGTGGAGGAAGTTCGAGAAGAAGGGGAAGAGATGATACAAACGATCCTCGGCAAATTCCCCAAGACTTGGACCCGCATAAATGGTGCCGTAGTGGTACCGGTCCTGACGTTCCCACAGTTGGTCGAGCCAGAAACAGAACAGGTTCCGGATCCACCCAAAGAACCGTCCGCCCCGACACGCGGTGACACGCCAGCAGTGGAACAGGAGGATCAACCCCCTGTCAGTGGTGAACCTGTCATACCCTTGGCGACTCCTAGACCACATAGGCAATCATCATGCATACCTATCGGGGTTAGGCCTACCGGTAGTGCTGAGATAGGAGACACACTAAGTAGTCAGGAACAAACACCAGAGCTACGCAGGTCTCAACGCAGCACTCGGGGACAACCCCCTCTAAGGTATAGGGAATCAACTATATAAAGAAAGAGTATTTATTAGAATGTAAATAGTTATGTGAAAAGTCTGTAATGTCGTGTACAAAATGTTTTTTTTTTGTGATCGCGAAATTGGACAATTGGGCCACTGGACTATGGGTGGCCAACACCTAAATTGTTTATAGTTAGCACCAGTGTGCTCAACACCCCTGAAGAAAAACCCGTCCGGCGTGCATAGAGTGGGGTCATCAATGCTCTGACGCACGCCCAGAGCCTACGTTGGGGGTTTGATCGCGGCGGGTCCCCCATGGAGCAGTGTAATGGACACCCGGCAGGGAGCCACACTGGACTCTTATAGTACTGTCTGAAGTTGTAACGTTAAAAATAATGTGCCTCCCATATTGGGATGAAATGTATGACATGTTATGTTTTGTTTCCACAGTCCGGGAGTACTGAATTTAACTAAGGGGGAGTGTGGCGCCCTAGGACCTGGTCGCCACAGCAGCATTGCCCTCCCAAAGGGTTAATGCTGAGCCTGGAGGTAATTGGGAGATCCATTGGCCAGCAGGTTTAACACCCAACACAGTTCTCCCTCCGGCCAGCAGGGGGAGCTCTGAACCTGGAATTCCAGGGAGCCTTCCTCTACCTGACCAGAGGGAGGAAGTGCAGCCAGTCTGAAGGGAGTAGTGAAAGTGAACAGACGCAGAGTGAGCTGTCCTGTGAATCTGGGGCCTAGAGCTGGAGCAGCTTGGCCCAGAGAAGCAGGAATAGCTGAGAGGCAGCAGAGAGACTCAGACATCGGAGTCTGTGGTTGCCAGGGTATAAAATCCGTCCCTGGTAGCCGAGTCCGAAGGGCAGGAGAGCTGCAAGCCCCTGGCCCAGAAAGATCCAAGGTACAGCTGCAGCATCAGGGCCCGGTGTGGACTCCAGCGGAGAAGCACCAGAGAGAGGGTCTGCGCAGCCACCTACAGAAAGAAGGGACGTGCCATCGGTCCCAGCAGCAAAGAGGGCCATTGCTGGATTCAGAGAAGCAGGGTCCTATCATCACAAAGCAAAGTACAGGAGTAGGCCTCATACTCAGCTGGCCAGAAAGATCATCCCAAGTACTTCCAGGCCGACCGGATCCCCATCACCACCTGTAACGGTCTCCCAGGACTGGACTGTTCCCAGAGTAAAAGAGGAAAAGGTAAAGAGACTGTTGTTTGTGCCTGGTTCTTTCCTCGCCTGTCGGCCCTGCACCGTGTTAGCCACACAACACCATAGACTTTCACGGGCACCAACGGTATCCCGGGGCATCGCTCCACCTGTGGGGAGCAGTACCATCATAGCTGTCATAACATCACCCCGGAGTTCTCCCATAACAGCGGCGGCTTAATAGCCGCATACCACAGGTGGCGTCACGAACATTAACTCTAACTCATCAGCCACATATTCAACTGACACCCACCAGGGCCACGGAGCCGGGCCCAGCCACCACTGACTACCACCGGACTAGTCCGGCCCGGCACCGGGTGTCCCATAGCCCTGGGGTGGGCGAGTCAACTTTTGGCGTCACGAACAGGATTTCGTGCCCGGTTCCACCGGGTACTGTGCGCCTGAATAATTGCGCTTTAAAGACTGTATTACTGCGTGTTTCACTGTTTGAAAACTGCCGCCGCCATTATCCTCACTGAGCGCAGGAAGAAGGGGGGCGTGCCTGACAAAGAGCGCGAAGGGAGCGCGCCATCAGAGCAGAGCGCTGTTAACCCCGCGCGACCCGGAAGGAAATTTGAAAAGTGAACGGAGCCTGGTAAGGTTCACTAAGGGGGAGGAAGATGTCCGACGCAGAGGGAGGGCAGGTGGCTGCCATAGCCCGAGACGCCGCAGCGCCCGCCGAAGCGATCCCTGTCGCCGTCGCCCCATCCCCCGCTGTAGCGCCGGTAATGCCGATCACCATGCCGTACATACCGGGCGCAGAATGGCTGCCGCAGTATTCCGGGGAGTCCCATACCTTGAGCGACTTCAGAGAAAGCCTGCACAGCTTATTCCGGGTGTATCCGCTGACTGAGAGCCAGAAGGTGGGCATATTAATGGGACAGCTAGCCGGCGCAGCCCAGCGTGAAGTGAAGTCCTGGCCTGATACAGATAAAGGGACAGTAACCCAGATACTGGCCAAGCTAAAGAGTACTTTTGACACCCGCACCGCAGCAGAGATAAAGATGAGATTCTTTGGGTGCAAGCAGCGGCCCACAGACAGCATAAGGGACTATGCCTTAAACCTGCAGGAGGCCCTGAAAGCGGTTAAACAAGTGGACCCAGAGAGTGTACGTGAAGAACACAAACTCCTAACTGAGCAGTTCATAGAGGGGCTCCTGTCAGATGCCCACAGGACCCAGCTGCGTATCATGGTCCTGCAGAACCCTGCTCTGGACTTTGCAAAGTTTAAGGACCAGGCCATCCGGGTACTGAGAGAATCTACACCGAATGACCCAGTGCCCCTCCGGCCTCTTGCTATCACGTACCCCGGGGTGGTGCCTGCAACACGAGCCACTGCAGGGGCTGAGGCGCAGTCCCTGGATAAGGATCCCACTGCAGAGCTCAGACAGCAGTTCCAGGAGCTGACCAAGACTGTAGCTGCCCTTGCCAAGATCGTGCAGTCCCTACAAGTGACCCCATCGCCTGCAAAAATCGAGTTGGCCTCCAGCCCAGATGACGTCCCATGGATGCGACAGAGGAGGGTTCCGCCGACCCGAGGCAGAGACACAGACCGGTATGATTCAACGGGACAACCGATCTGCCGCCGCTGCAGCCAGGCGGGCCACATTGCACGATACTGTCCTTTAAATGGGCCGAGCCTGGGGCCAGGAGCCGACCCCCAGGTGTAAGGAAGCCCGGCTCAACCCCCAGCCGCAGCAAGTATGTGGGAGGACGACCGGTCCTTCCTATTGTGCTGGATGGGATCCCTTTGAATGCCCTCCTGGATACTGGGTCCCAGGTAACGACCATCCCCTATAAACTGTACAAAAGATATTGGGCTGATTCAGACATTGACCATGGCCCAGATGATGATTTAACAATTGTGGCCAGTAATGGTCAGCCCTTACCTCAAATTGGGTATAAAGAAGTAACCATTAAAGTGGGGCGGGTGGAATTGCCATGTCAGGGGATGATAATTGTAGATATTGATCGCAAAGAATCTGACCCGCTGGTAACCATTGGTACAAATGTGATAGAAAATTGTATTGCCGAAGTGATAATTTTGTTGCAGCAGGCGTCTGAAACTGCCAGCTCCGGGCAGCAGCGTGCCCTACAGAGGGAGATCAGAGCCCTGATGAGGAGGCAGCAGGTGGAGCTGGCCGGAGGAGAAATTGGCAGTGTGAGGGTAAGTGACCCCCTACCCATTGCAATACCCCCAAGAAGTGAAATGTTGATATGGTGTCGGGCAGCAATAGGCCTCAAGGGTCAGGATTACCATGCCTTGGTAGAACCGGTGTATTCAGACAGTAGGCCTGGAGTCCTGATAGCCAGAGGGGTAGCAGACGTCCGCAAGGGGAGAGTGCCCATCCGTGTCCTGAATTGTGGGGAGGAGGAAGCCAAATTGCCCCGGTACGCCACTGTAGCAAAACTGTACACTGTCAGCAACAACACCATCAAAGCAGTGGAACCCTTGATCCCGTCCGACCAGGCGGAAGACAAGGGCTCCAAGGGGCAGCTGGAAGACTGGTGCCAAAACTTACATGTGGGCACCGACTCCACCCCCTCACACCAAAAGAATGGGGTTTACCGGGTGGTACAGGAGTACGAGCGGGTCTTCAGCAAACACCCCCTAGATTTTGGGCAGGTGAAAGGGGTTAAACATCAAATCCCCACGGGTGATCATCCCCCCGTTAAAGAGAGATACCGCCCTGTACCCCCCGCACAGTATCAGCGTGCCAAAGAAATGTTACGGGAAATGAAGGAGGCTGGGGTTATCAGAGATAGTTGTAGCCCCTGGGCAGCTCCACTAGTGCTCGTAAAGAAAAAGGATGGTACAATGAGAATGTGTGTAGATTACAGGCAAATTAACCGCATTACACATAAAGATGCTTATCCCCTACCCAGAATAGAGGAGTCACTAACAGCCTTAAAGTCAGCTAACTATTTCTCCACCTTGGATCTCACCAGTGGGTATTGGCAGGTTCCCGTGGCAGAGGCGGACAAGGAGAAGACTGCATTCACGACGCCGATGGGCCTCTGCGAGTTCAACTGCATGCCATTCGGGCTCTGCAACGCCCCAGGGACATTCCAACGGTTGATGGAGTGCTGCTTGGGCCACCACAACTTCGAAACCGTGCTGTTGTACCTGGATGACGTCATAGTCTACTCCAAGACTTATGAAGACCACCTGAAGCACTTAGCAGAAGTGTTCGAGTCTTTGTCAAAATATGGCCTGAAGATCAAGCCGTCCAAATGTCACCTCTTGAAGCCAAAGGTACAGTACCTGGGTCATGTGGTCAGCGCAGAAGGTGTGGCACCTGATCCGGAGAAAGTCACCGTAATCAAGGACTGGCCAAGACCCACCACGGTAAAGGAGGTGCGGCAGTTCCTTGGGCTGGTGGGCTACTACCGAAGGTTCATTGATGGTTTCACCAAGATAGCAGCGCCCCTTCAAGATCTCCTGGTGGGCCAACCAAAGCAGGCTAAGAAGCAGAGCCCTCCATTTGAATGGAGCAGCCAACTAGAAACCTCCTTTGTCCAGCTGAAAGGGGCTCTCACGGGAGAAGAAATTCTGGCCTACCCTGACTACAGCCAGCCGTTTGTACTGTATACAGACGCCAGCAACGTGGGCCTGGGAGCCGTTTTGTCCCAGGTGCAGGGAGGCAGGGAGAAGGTGATAGCGTACGCCAGTAGGAAGCTTCGGCCCACAGAAAGGAATCCAGAAAATTACAGTTCCTTCAAGCTGGAGTTCCTCGCTATTGTTTGGGCAGTGACTGAACGCTTCAAACACTATCTGGCGTCGGCCAAGTTCACCATCTTCACGGACAACAATCCGTTGACACACCTGGCAACAGCCAAGTTAGGGGCGTTGGAACAGCGATGGATGGCCCGGCTGTCTAACTTTGACTTTACCATCAAGTACCGGGCTGGCAAGAAGAATAACAATGCTGATGCGCTGTCCAGAATGCCTCACTTACCCGAATCTGGAGAAGACCTGGATGAACTCGAAGAGATAGAGTTACCGGCTTTCCATCATCAGGGCGTTTCCCAGTGTGAGCATGCTGTGGGAGTGAAGCGCTCGAGCCAACACGAGGTCCCGGTTAACCCATTACTCCACCATAATTGGGAAGAGACACAGAACGGTGACCCGGCGGTGCGACTGGTCAAAGAAAAGCTAGCACAAGCTGAGACTCATCTTGGTCCAGATGCTCCAGAAGAAGCCCAGCAGTTGTGGAAAGAGAGGGGACGACTGTTCACCTACCAAGGCAAGCTCTGCAAGAGACACGTCAACTGGCGAACAAATGAACTTGTCTGGCAGATCGTGGTTCCGCAGAGGGATGCTCCAATGGTCCTAGCAGCTTATCATGATAACGCAGGCCACTTTGGGTGGAAGAAGTTGGAGGCCCTACTCCGTGATCGGTTCTATTGGGTGCACATGAGAAAGGTGATCGAGAAGTGGTGCCGAGACTGTGGCCCGTGTAACCTGAGGCGGAAGGATGATGCCAGCCAAAGGTCTCCCCTACAGCCAATTGTTACGAAGCAGCCCCTGGAGTTGGTGGCCCTGGACCACGTGAAGTTAACACCAAGCCGGTCAGGCTATGTGTACGCCCTCACAATTGTGGACCATTACTCTCGTTTCCTGGTAGTAGTGCCTGTGAAGGACCAGACAGCCAGAACAGCAGCTAAAGCGTTCCAGGCATCCTTTTGCCGGCCTCACGGTTATCCGGAAAGGGTACTGACCGATCAAGGCCCTGCGTTCGAGGCGGAGGTGTTCCAAGAGTTTTGTAACATGTACGGTTGTAAGAAAATCAGAACAACACCGTACCACCCCCAAACCAATGGACTGTGCGAGAAAATGAACCATGTGGTTATTGATATGCTGAAGACTCTACCTCTGGAAGAAAGGAACCAATGGCCAGAGAAGCTGCCAGATCTGGTCGACCTGTACAACCATATCCCAGTAAATTCGACCAACTGCAGCCCCGCTTACCTGATGCGAGCCAGACCTGGCAGGTTGCCTGTAGACTTTGAGATGGGGACTGTGTCGCCTGAGGCGGTTCAAGAAATAGAGGATTGGGATACAGAACGGCAGCAGCAGTACCGTAAGGTCCAGGAATGCGTAGAGAGGAGCCTGTCTCAAGCCAGAACAAGACAAGAGCAGCAGTACAATCAAACGGCCCCAGCAACTCCCTTAGCACCTGGAGAACAAGTCCTCAAGAAGAAGCGGAGGACGCATAAATTGGATGATCAGTGGGAGAACGAGCCCTACACCATTATCCCCTCCAACTTTGACAACAGTAAGGTGTGCCTCATAAGCAAGGACGAAGGCAAGACTTGTCAAGCAATATCCAGAGACCGCCTGAAGACGTGCCCTGAGCGGTGCAAAGTTCAAAGGGAAGTGGAGGAAGTTCGAGAAGAAGGGGAAGAGATGATACAAACGATCCTCGGCAAATTCCCCAAGACTTGGACCCGCATAAATGGTGCCGTAGTGGTACCGGTCCTGACGTTCCCACAGTTGGTCGAGCCAGAAACAGAACAGGTTCCGGATCCACCCAAAGAACCGTCCGCCCCGACACGCGGTGACACGCCAGCAGTGGAACAGGAGGATCAACCCCCTGTCAGTGGTGAACCTGTCATACCCTTGGCGACTCCTAGACCACATAGGCAATCATCATGCATACCTATCGGGGTTAGGCCTACCGGTAGTGCTGAGATAGGAGACACACTAAGTAGTCAGGAACAAACACCAGAGCTACGCAGGTCTCAACGCAGCACTCGGGGACAACCCCCTCTAAGGTATAGGGAATCAACTATATAAAGAAAGAGTATTTATTAGAATGTAAATAGTTATGTGAAAAGTCTGTAATGTCGTGTACAAAATGTTTTTTTTTTGTGATCGCGAAATTGGACAATTGGGCCACTGGACTATGGGTGGCCAACACCTAAATTGTTTATAGTTAGCACCAGTGTGCTCAACACCCCTGAAGAAAAACCCGTCCGGCGTGCATAGAGTGGGGTCATCAATGCTCTGACGCACGCCCAGAGCCTACGTTGGGGGTTTGATCGCGGCGGGTCCCCCATGGAGCAGTGTAATGGACACCCGGCAGGGAGCCACACTGGACTCTTATAGTACTGTCTGAAGTTGTAACGTTAAAAATAATGTGCCTCCCATATTGGGATGAAATGTATGACATGTTATGTTTTGTTTCCACAGTCCGGGAGTACTGAATTTAACTAAGGGGGAGTGTGGCGCCCTAGGACCTGGTCGCCACAGCAGCATTGCCCTCCCAAAGGGTTAATGCTGAGCCTGGAGGTAATTGGGAGATCCATTGGCCAGCAGGTTTAACACCCAACACAGTTCTCCCTCCGGCCAGCAGGGGGAGCTCTGAACCTGGAATTCCAGGGAGCCTTCCTCTACCTGACCAGAGGGAGGAAGTGCAGCCAGTCTGAAGGGAGTAGTGAAAGTGAACAGACGCAGAGTGAGCTGTCCTGTGAATCTGGGGCCTAGAGCTGGAGCAGCTTGGCCCAGAGAAGCAGGAATAGCTGAGAGGCAGCAGAGAGACTCAGACATCGGAGTCTGTGGTTGCCAGGGTATAAAATCCGTCCCTGGTAGCCGAGTCCGAAGGGCAGGAGAGCTGCAAGCCCCTGGCCCAGAAAGATCCAAGGTACAGCTGCAGCATCAGGGCCCGGTGTGGACTCCAGCGGAGAAGCACCAGAGAGAGGGTCTGCGCAGCCACCTACAGAAAGAAGGGACGTGCCATCGGTCCCAGCAGCAAAGAGGGCCATTGCTGGATTCAGAGAAGCAGGGTCCTATCATCACAAAGCAAAGTACAGGAGTAGGCCTCATACTCAGCTGGCCAGAAAGATCATCCCAAGTACTTCCAGGCCGACCGGATCCCCATCACCACCTGTAACGGTCTCCCAGGACTGGACTGTTCCCAGAGTAAAAGAGGAAAAGGTAAAGAGACTGTTGTTTGTGCCTGGTTCTTTCCTCGCCTGTCGGCCCTGCACCGTGTTAGCCACACAACACCATAGACTTTCACGGGCACCAACGGTATCCCGGGGCATCGCTCCACCTGTGGGGAGCAGTACCATCATAGCTGTCATAACATCACCCCGGAGTTCTCCCATAACAGCGGCGGCTTAATAGCCGCATACCACAGGTGGCGTCACGAACATTAACTCTAACTCATCAGCCACATATTCAACTGACACCCACCAGGGCCACGGAGCCGGGCCCAGCCACCACTGACTACCACCGGACTAGTCCGGCCCGGCACCGGGTGTCCCATAGCCCTGGGGTGGGCGAGTCAACTTTTGGCGTCACGAACAGGATTTCGTGCCCGGTTCCACCGGGTACTGTGCGCCTGAATAATTGCGCTTTAAAGACTGTATTACTGCGTGTTTCACTGTTTGAAAACTGCCGCCGCCATTATCCTCACTGAGCGCAGGAAGAAGGGGGGCGTGCCTGACAAAGAGCGCGAAGGGAGCGCGCCATCAGAGCAGAGCGCTGTTAACCCCGCGCGACCCGGAAGGAAATTTGAAAAGTGAACGGAGCCTGGTAAGGTTCACTAAGGGGGAGGAAGATGTCCGACGCAGAGGGAGGGCAGGTGGCTGCCATAGCCCGAGACGCCGCAGCGCCCGCCGAAGCGATCCCTGTCGCCGTCGCCCCATCCCCCGCTGTAGCGCCGGTAATGCCGATCACCATGCCGTACATACCGGGCGCAGAATGGCTGCCGCAGTATTCCGGGGAGTCCCATACCTTGAGCGACTTCAGAGAAAGCCTGCACAGCTTATTCCGGGTGTATCCGCTGACTGAGAGCCAGAAGGTGGGCATATTAATGGGACAGCTAGCCGGCGCAGCCCAGCGTGAAGTGAAGTCCTGGCCTGATACAGATAAAGGGACAGTAACCCAGATACTGGCCAAGCTAAAGAGTACTTTTGACACCCGCACCGCAGCAGAGATAAAGATGAGATTCTTTGGGTGCAAGCAGCGGCCCACAGACAGCATAAGGGACTATGCCTTAAACCTGCAGGAGGCCCTGAAAGCGGTTAAACAAGTGGACCCAGAGAGTGTACGTGAAGAACACAAACTCCTAACTGAGCAGTTCATAGAGGGGCTCCTGTCAGATGCCCACAGGACCCAGCTGCGTATCATGGTCCTGCAGAACCCTGCTCTGGACTTTGCAAAGTTTAAGGACCAGGCCATCCGGGTACTGAGAGAATCTACACCGAATGACCCAGTGCCCCTCCGGCCTCTTGCTATCACGTACCCCGGGGTGGTGCCTGCAACACGAGCCACTGCAGGGGCTGAGGCGCAGTCCCTGGATAAGGATCCCACTGCAGAGCTCAGACAGCAGTTCCAGGAGCTGACCAAGACTGTAGCTGCCCTTGCCAAGATCGTGCAGTCCCTACAAGTGACCCCATCGCCTGCAAAAATCGAGTTGGCCTCCAGCCCAGATGACGTCCCATGGATGCGACAGAGGAGGGTTCCGCCGACCCGAGGCAGAGACACAGACCGGTATGATTCAACGGGACAACCGATCTGCCGCCGCTGCAGCCAGGCGGGCCACATTGCACGATACTGTCCTTTAAATGGGCCGAGCCTGGGGCCAGGAGCCGACCCCCAGGTGTAAGGAAGCCCGGCTCAACCCCCAGCCGCAGCAAGTATGTGGGAGGACGACCGGTCCTTCCTATTGTGCTGGATGGGATCCCTTTGAATGCCCTCCTGGATACTGGGTCCCAGGTAACGACCATCCCCTATAAACTGTACAAAAGATATTGGGCTGATTCAGACATTGACCATGGCCCAGATGATGATTTAACAATTGTGGCCAGTAATGGTCAGCCCTTACCTCAAATTGGGTATAAAGAAGTAACCATTAAAGTGGGGCGGGTGGAATTGCCATGTCAGGGGATGATAATTGTAGATATTGATCGCAAAGAATCTGACCCGCTGGTAACCATTGGTACAAATGTGATAGAAAATTGTATTGCCGAAGTGATAATTTTGTTGCAGCAGGCGTCTGAAACTGCCAGCTCCGGGCAGCAGCGTGCCCTACAGAGGGAGATCAGAGCCCTGATGAGGAGGCAGCAGGTGGAGCTGGCCGGAGGAGAAATTGGCAGTGTGAGGGTAAGTGACCCCCTACCCATTGCAATACCCCCAAGAAGTGAAATGTTGATATGGTGTCGGGCAGCAATAGGCCTCAAGGGTCAGGATTACCATGCCTTGGTAGAACCGGTGTATTCAGACAGTAGGCCTGGAGTCCTGATAGCCAGAGGGGTAGCAGACGTCCGCAAGGGGAGAGTGCCCATCCGTGTCCTGAATTGTGGGGAGGAGGAAGCCAAATTGCCCCGGTACGCCACTGTAGCAAAACTGTACACTGTCAGCAACAACACCATCAAAGCAGTGGAACCCTTGATCCCGTCCGACCAGGCGGAAGACAAGGGCTCCAAGGGGCAGCTGGAAGACTGGTGCCAAAACTTACATGTGGGCACCGACTCCACCCCCTCACACCAAAAGAATGGGGTTTACCGGGTGGTACAGGAGTACGAGCGGGTCTTCAGCAAACACCCCCTAGATTTTGGGCAGGTGAAAGGGGTTAAACATCAAATCCCCACGGGTGATCATCCCCCCGTTAAAGAGAGATACCGCCCTGTACCCCCCGCACAGTATCAGCGTGCCAAAGAAATGTTACGGGAAATGAAGGAGGCTGGGGTTATCAGAGATAGTTGTAGCCCCTGGGCAGCTCCACTAGTGCTCGTAAAGAAAAAGGATGGTACAATGAGAATGTGTGTAGATTACAGGCAAATTAACCGCATTACACATAAAGATGCTTATCCCCTACCCAGAATAGAGGAGTCACTAACAGCCTTAAAGTCAGCTAACTATTTCTCCACCTTGGATCTCACCAGTGGGTATTGGCAGGTTCCCGTGGCAGAGGCGGACAAGGAGAAGACTGCATTCACGACGCCGATGGGCCTCTGCGAGTTCAACTGCATGCCATTCGGGCTCTGCAACGCCCCAGGGACATTCCAACGGTTGATGGAGTGCTGCTTGGGCCACCACAACTTCGAAACCGTGCTGTTGTACCTGGATGACGTCATAGTCTACTCCAAGACTTATGAAGACCACCTGAAGCACTTAGCAGAAGTGTTCGAGTCTTTGTCAAAATATGGCCTGAAGATCAAGCCGTCCAAATGTCACCTCTTGAAGCCAAAGGTACAGTACCTGGGTCATGTGGTCAGCGCAGAAGGTGTGGCACCTGATCCGGAGAAAGTCACCGTAATCAAGGACTGGCCAAGACCCACCACGGTAAAGGAGGTGCGGCAGTTCCTTGGGCTGGTGGGCTACTACCGAAGGTTCATTGATGGTTTCACCAAGATAGCAGCGCCCCTTCAAGATCTCCTGGTGGGCCAACCAAAGCAGGCTAAGAAGCAGAGCCCTCCATTTGAATGGAGCAGCCAACTAGAAACCTCCTTTGTCCAGCTGAAAGGGGCTCTCACGGGAGAAGAAATTCTGGCCTACCCTGACTACAGCCAGCCGTTTGTACTGTATACAGACGCCAGCAACGTGGGCCTGGGAGCCGTTTTGTCCCAGGTGCAGGGAGGCAGGGAGAAGGTGATAGCGTACGCCAGTAGGAAGCTTCGGCCCACAGAAAGGAATCCAGAAAATTACAGTTCCTTCAAGCTGGAGTTCCTCGCTATTGTTTGGGCAGTGACTGAACGCTTCAAACACTATCTGGCGTCGGCCAAGTTCACCATCTTCACGGACAACAATCCGTTGACACACCTGGCAACAGCCAAGTTAGGGGCGTTGGAACAGCGATGGATGGCCCGGCTGTCTAACTTTGACTTTACCATCAAGTACCGGGCTGGCAAGAAGAATAACAATGCTGATGCGCTGTCCAGAATGCCTCACTTACCCGAATCTGGAGAAGACCTGGATGAACTCGAAGAGATAGAGTTACCGGCTTTCCATCATCAGGGCGTTTCCCAGTGTGAGCATGCTGTGGGAGTGAAGCGCTCGAGCCAACACGAGGTCCCGGTTAACCCATTACTCCACCATAATTGGGAAGAGACACAGAACGGTGACCCGGTGGTGCGACTGGTCAAAGAAAAGCTAGCACAAGCTGAGACTCATCTTGGTCCAGATGCTCCAGAAGAAGCCCAGCAGTTGTGGAAAGAGAGGGGACGACTGTTCACCTACCAAGGCAAGCTCTGCAAGAGACACGTCAACTGGCGAACAAATGAACTTGTCTGGCAGATCGTGGTTCCGCAGAGGGATGCTCCAATGGTCCTAGCAGCTTATCATGATAACGCAGGCCACTTTGGGTGGAAGAAGTTGGAGGCCCTACTCCGTGATCGGTTCTATTGGGTGCACATGAGAAAGGTGATCGAGAAGTGGTGCCGAGACTGTGGCCCGTGTAACCTGAGGCGGAAGGATGATGCCAGCCAAAGGTCTCCCCTACAGCCAATTGTTACGAAGCAGCCCCTGGAGTTGGTGGCCCTGGACCACGTGAAGTTAACACCAAGCCGGTCAGGCTATGTGTACGCCCTCACAATTGTGGACCATTACTCTCGTTTCCTGGTAGTAGTGCCTGTGAAGGACCAGACAGCCAGAACAGCAGCTAAAGCGTTCCAGGCATCCTTTTGCCGGCCTCACGGTTATCCGGAAAGGGTACTGACCGATCAAGGCCCTGCGTTCGAGGCGGAGGTGTTCCAAGAGTTTTGTAACATGTACGGTTGTAAGAAAATCAGAACAACACCGTACCACCCCCAAACCAATGGACTGTGCGAGAAAATGAACCATGTGGTTATTGATATGCTGAAGACTCTACCTCTGGAAGAAAGGAACCAATGGCCAGAGAAGCTGCCAGATCTGGTCGACCTGTACAACCATATCCCAGTAAATTCGACCAACTGCAGCCCCGCTTACCTGATGCGAGCCAGACCTGGCAGGTTGCCTGTAGACTTTGAGATGGGGACTGTGTCGCCTGAGGCGGTTCAAGAAATAGAGGATTGGGATACAGAACGGCAGCAGCAGTACCGTAAGGTCCAGGAATGCGTAGAGAGGAGCCTGTCTCAAGCCAGAACAAGACAAGAGCAGCAGTACAATCAAACGGCCCCAGCAACTCCCTTAGCACCTGGAGAACAAGTCCTCAAGAAGAAGCGGAGGACGCATAAATTGGATGATCAGTGGGAGAACGAGCCCTACACCATTATCCCCTCCAACTTTGACAACAGTAAGGTGTGCCTCATAAGCAAGGACGAAGGCAAGACTTGTCAAGCAATATCCAGAGACCGCCTGAAGACGTGCCCTGAGCGGTGCAAAGTTCAAAGGGAAGTGGAGGAAGTTCGAGAAGAAGGGGAAGAGATGATACAAACGATCCTCGGCAAATTCCCCAAGACTTGGACCCGCATAAATGGTGCCGTAGTGGTACCGGTCCTGACGTTCCCACAGTTGGTCGAGCCAGAAACAGAACAGGTTCCGGATCCACCCAAAGAACCGTCCGCCCCGACACGCGGTGACACGCCAGCAGTGGAACAGGAGGATCAACCCCCTGTCAGTGGTGAACCTGTCATACCCTTGGCGACTCCTAGACCACATAGGCAATCATCATGCATACCTATCGGGGTTAGGCCTACCGGTAGTGCTGAGATAGGAGACACACTAAGTAGTCAGGAACAAACACCAGAGCTACGCAGGTCTCAACGCAGCACTCGGGGACAACCCCCTCTAAGGTATAGGGAATCAACTATATAAAGAAAGAGTATTTATTAGAATGTAAATAGTTATGTGAAAAGTCTGTAATGTCGTGTACAAAATGTTTTTTTTTTGTGATCGCGAAATTGGACAATTGGGCCACTGGACTATGGGTGGCCAACACCTAAATTGTTTATAGTTAGCACCAGTGTGCTCAACACCCCTGAAGAAAAACCCGTCCGGCGTGCATAGAGTGGGGTCATCAATGCTCTGACGCACGCCCAGAGCCTACGTTGGGGGTTTGATCGCGGCGGGTCCCCCATGGAGCAGTGTAATGGACACCCGGCAGGGAGCCACACTGGACTCTTATAGTACTGTCTGAAGTTGTAACGTTAAAAATAATGTGCCTCCCATATTGGGATGAAATGTATGACATGTTATGTTTTGTTTCCACAGTCCGGGAGTACTGAATTTAACTAAGGGGGAGTGTGGCGCCCTAGGACCTGGTCGCCACAGCAGCATTGCCCTCCCAAAGGGTTAATGCTGAGCCTGGAGGTAATTGGGAGATCCATTGGCCAGCAGGTTTAACACCCAACACAGTTCTCCCTCCGGCCAGCAGGGGGAGCTCTGAACCTGGAATTCCAGGGAGCCTTCCTCTACCTGACCAGAGGGAGGAAGTGCAGCCAGTCTGAAGGGAGTAGTGAAAGTGAACAGACGCAGAGTGAGCTGTCCTGTGAATCTGGGGCCTAGAGCTGGAGCAGCTTGGCCCAGAGAAGCAGGAATAGCTGAGAGGCAGCAGAGAGACTCAGACATCGGAGTCTGTGGTTGCCAGGGTATAAAATCCGTCCCTGGTAGCCGAGTCCGAAGGGCAGGAGAGCTGCAAGCCCCTGGCCCAGAAAGATCCAAGGTACAGCTGCAGCATCAGGGCCCGGTGTGGACTCCAGCGGAGAAGCACCAGAGAGAGGGTCTGCGCAGCCACCTACAGAAAGAAGGGACGTGCCATCGGTCCCAGCAGCAAAGAGGGCCATTGCTGGATTCAGAGAAGCAGGGTCCTATCATCACAAAGCAAAGTACAGGAGTAGGCCTCATACTCAGCTGGCCAGAAAGATCATCCCAAGTACTTCCAGGCCGACCGGATCCCCATCACCACCTGTAACGGTCTCCCAGGACTGGACTGTTCCCAGAGTAAAAGAGGAAAAGGTAAAGAGACTGTTGTTTGTGCCTGGTTCTTTCCTCGCCTGTCGGCCCTGCACCGTGTTAGCCACACAACACCATAGACTTTCACGGGCACCAACGGTATCCCGGGGCATCGCTCCACCTGTGGGGAGCAGTACCATCATAGCTGTCATAACATCACCCCGGAGTTCTCCCATAACAGCGGCGGCTTAATAGCCGCATACCACAGGTGGCGTCACGAACATTAACTCTAACTCATCAGCCACATATTCAACTGACACCCACCAGGGCCACGGAGCCGGGCCCAGCCACCACTGACTACCACCGGACTAGTCCGGCCCGGCACCGGGTGTCCCATAGCCCTGGGGTGGGCGAGTCAACTTTTGGCGTCACGAACAGGATTTCGTGCCCGGTTCCACCGGGTACTGTGCGCCTGAATAATTGCGCTTTAAAGACTGTATTACTGCGTGTTTCACTGTTTGAAAACTGCCGCCGCCATTATCCTCACTGAGCGCAGGAAGAAGGGGGGCGTGCCTGACAAAGAGCGCGAAGGGAGCGCGCCATCAGAGCAGAGCGCTGTTAACCCCGCGCGACCCGGAAGGAAATTTGAAAAGTGAACGGAGCCTGGTAAGGTTCACTAAGGGGGAGGAAGATGTCCGACGCAGAGGGAGGGCAGGTGGCTGCCATAGCCCGAGACGCCGCAGCGCCCGCCGAAGCGATCCCTGTCGCCGTCGCCCCATCCCCCGCTGTAGCGCCGGTAATGCCGATCACCATGCCGTACATACCGGGCGCAGAATGGCTGCCGCAGTATTCCGGGGAGTCCCATACCTTGAGCGACTTCAGAGAAAGCCTGCACAGCTTATTCCGGGTGTATCCGCTGACTGAGAGCCAGAAGGTGGGCATATTAATGGGACAGCTAGCCGGCGCAGCCCAGCGTGAAGTGAAGTCCTGGCCTGATACAGATAAAGGGACAGTAACCCAGATACTGGCCAAGCTAAAGAGTACTTTTGACACCCGCACCGCAGCAGAGATAAAGATGAGATTCTTTGGGTGCAAGCAGCGGCCCACAGACAGCATAAGGGACTATGCCTTAAACCTGCAGGAGGCCCTGAAAGCGGTTAAACAAGTGGACCCAGAGAGTGTACGTGAAGAACACAAACTCCTAACTGAGCAGTTCATAGAGGGGCTCCTGTCAGATGCCCACAGGACCCAGCTGCGTATCATGGTCCTGCAGAACCCTGCTCTGGACTTTGCAAAGTTTAAGGACCAGGCCATCCGGGTACTGAGAGAATCTACACCGAATGACTCAGTGCCCCTCCGGCCTCTTGCTATCACGTACCCCGGGGTGGTGCCTGCAACACGAGCCACTGCAGGGGCTGAGGCGCAGTCCCTGGATAAGGATCCCACTGCAGAGCTCAGACAGCAGTTCCAGGAGCTGACCAAGACTGTAGCTGCCCTTGCCAAGATCGTGCAGTCCCTACAAGTGACCCCATCGCCTGCAAAAATCGAGTTGGCCTCCAGCCCAGATGACGTCCCATGGATGCGACAGAGGAGGGTTCCGCCGACCCGAGGCAGAGACACAGACCGGTATGATTCAACGGGACAACCGATCTGCCGCCGCTGCAGCCAGGCGGGCCACATTGCACGATACTGTCCTTTAAATGGGCCGAGCCTGGGGCCAGGAGCCGACCCCCAGGTGTAAGGAAGCCCGGCTCAACCCCCAGCCGCAGCAAGTATGTGGGAGGACGACCGGTCCTTCCTATTGTGCTGGATGGGATCCCTTTGAATGCCCTCCTGGATACTGGGTCCCAGGTAACGACCATCCCCTATAAACTGTACAAAAGATATTGGGCTGATTCAGACATTGACCATGGCCCAGATGATGATTTAACAATTGTGGCCAGTAATGGTCAGCCCTTACCTCAAATTGGGTATAAAGAAGTAACCATTAAAGTGGGGCGGGTGGAATTGCCATGTCAGGGGATGATAATTGTAGATATTGATCGCAAAGAATCTGACCCGCTGGTAACCATTGGTACAAATGTGATAGAAAATTGTATTGCCGAAGTGATAATTTTGTTGCAGCAGGCGTCTGAAACTGCCAGCTCCGGGCAGCAGCGTGCCCTACAGAGGGAGATCAGAGCCCTGATGAGGAGGCAGCAGGTGGAGCTGGCCGGAGGAGAAATTGGCAGTGTGAGGGTAAGTGACCCCCTACCCATTGCAATACCCCCAAGAAGTGAAATGTTGATATGGTGTCGGGCAGCAATAGGCCTCAAGGGTCAGGATTACCATGCCTTGGTAGAACCGGTGTATTCAGACAGTAGGCCTGGAGTCCTGATAGCCAGAGGGGTAGCAGACGTCCGCAAGGGGAGAGTGCCCATCCGTGTCCTGAATTGTGGGGAGGAGGAAGCCAAATTGCCCCGGTACGCCACTGTAGCAAAACTGTACACTGTCAGCAACAACACCATCAAAGCAGTGGAACCCTTGATCCCGTCCGACCAGGCGGAAGACAAGGGCTCCAAGGGGCAGCTGGAAGACTGGTGCCAAAACTTACATGTGGGCACCGACTCCACCCCCTCACACCAAAAGAATGGGGTTTACCGGGTGGTACAGGAGTACGAGCGGGTCTTCAGCAAACACCCCCTAGATTTTGGGCAGGTGAAAGGGGTTAAACATCAAATCCCCACGGGTGATCATCCCCCCGTTAAAGAGAGATACCGCCCTGTACCCCCCGCACAGTATCAGCGTGCCAAAGAAATGTTACGGGAAATGAAGGAGGCTGGGGTTATCAGAGATAGTTGTAGCCCCTGGGCAGCTCCACTAGTGCTCGTAAAGAAAAAGGATGGTACAATGAGAATGTGTGTAGATTACAGGCAAATTAACCGCATTACACATAAAGATGCTTATCCCCTACCCAGAATAGAGGAGTCACTAACAGCCTTAAAGTCAGCTAACTATTTCTCCACCTTGGATCTCACCAGTGGGTATTGGCAGGTTCCCGTGGCAGAGGCGGACAAGGAGAAGACTGCATTCACGACGCCGATGGGCCTCTGCGAGTTCAACTGCATGCCATTCGGGCTCTGCAACGCCCCAGGGACATTCCAACGGTTGATGGAGTGCTGCTTGGGCCACCACAACTTCGAAACCGTGCTGTTGTACCTGGATGACGTCATAGTCTACTCCAAGACTTATGAAGACCACCTGAAGCACTTAGCAGAAGTGTTCGAGTCTTTGTCAAAATATGGCCTGAAGATCAAGCCGTCCAAATGTCACCTCTTGAAGCCAAAGGTACAGTACCTGGGTCATGTGGTCAGCGCAGAAGGTGTGGCACCTGATCCGGAGAAAGTCACCGTAATCAAGGACTGGCCAAGACCCACCACGGTAAAGGAGGTGCGGCAGTTCCTTGGGCTGGTGGGCTACTACCGAAGGTTCATTGATGGTTTCACCAAGATAGCAGCGCCCCTTCAAGATCTCCTGGTGGGCCAACCAAAGCAGGCTAAGAAGCAGAGCCCTCCATTTGAATGGAGCAGCCAACTAGAAACCTCCTTTGTCCAGCTGAAAGGGGCTCTCACGGGAGAAGAAATTCTGGCCTACCCTGACTACAGCCAGCCGTTTGTACTGTATACAGACGCCAGCAACGTGGGCCTGGGAGCCGTTTTGTCCCAGGTGCAGGGAGGCAGGGAGAAGGTGATAGCGTACGCCAGTAGGAAGCTTCGGCCCACAGAAAGGAATCCAGAAAATTACAGTTCCTTCAAGCTGGAGTTCCTCGCTATTGTTTGGGCAGTGACTGAACGCTTCAAACACTATCTGGCGTCGGCCAAGTTCACCATCTTCACGGACAACAATCCGTTGACACACCTGGCAACAGCCAAGTTAGGGGCGTTGGAACAGCGATGGATGGCCCGGCTGTCTAACTTTGACTTTACCATCAAGTACCGGGCTGGCAAGAAGAATAACAATGCTGATGCGCTGTCCAGAATGCCTCACTTACCCGAATCTGGAGAAGACCTGGATGAACTCGAAGAGATAGAGTTACCGGCTTTCCATCATCAGGGCGTTTCCCAGTGTGAGCATGCTGTGGGAGTGAAGCGCTCGAGCCAACACGAGGTCCCGGTTAACCCATTACTCCACCATAATTGGGAAGAGACACAGAACGGTGACCCGGCGGTGCGACTGGTCAAAGAAAAGCTAGCACAAGCTGAGACTCATCTTGGTCCAGATGCTCCAGAAGAAGCCCAGCAGTTGTGGAAAGAGAGGGGACGACTGTTCACCTACCAAGGCAAGCTCTGCAAGAGACACGTCAACTGGCGAACAAATGAACTTGTCTGGCAGATCGTGGTTCCGCAGAGGGATGCTCCAATGGTCCTAGCAGCTTATCATGATAACGCAGGCCACTTTGGGTGGAAGAAGTTGGAGGCCCTACTCCGTGATCGGTTCTATTGGGTGCACATGAGAAAGGTGATCGAGAAGTGGTGCCGAGACTGTGGCCCGTGTAACCTGAGGCGGAAGGATGATGCCAGCCAAAGGTCTCCCCTACAGCCAATTGTTACGAAGCAGCCCCTGGAGTTGGTGGCCCTGGACCACGTGAAGTTAACACCAAGCCGGTCAGGCTATGTGTACGCCCTCACAATTGTGGACCATTACTCTCGTTTCCTGGTAGTAGTGCCTGTGAAGGACCAGACAGCCAGAACAGCAGCTAAAGCGTTCCAGGCATCCTTTTGCCGGCCTCACGGTTATCCGGAAAGGGTACTGACCGATCAAGGCCCTGCGTTCGAGGCGGAGGTGTTCCAAGAGTTTTGTAACATGTACGGTTGTAAGAAAATCAGAACAACACCGTACCACCCCCAAACCAATGGACTGTGCGAGAAAATGAACCATGTGGTTATTGATATGCTGAAGACTCTACCTCTGGAAGAAAGGAACCAATGGCCAGAGAAGCTGCCAGATCTGGTCGACCTGTACAACCATATCCCAGTAAATTCGACCAACTGCAGCCCCGCTTACCTGATGCGAGCCAGACCTGGCAGGTTGCCTGTAGACTTTGAGATGGGGACTGTGTCGCCTGAGGCGGTTCAAGAAATAGAGGATTGGGATACAGAACGGCAGCAGCAGTACCGTAAGGTCCAGGAATGCGTAGAGAGGAGCCTGTCTCAAGCCAGAACAAGACAAGAGCAGCAGTACAATCAAACGGCCCCAGCAACTCCCTTAGCACCTGGAGAACAAGTCCTCAAGAAGAAGCGGAGGACGCATAAATTGGATGATCAGTGGGAGAACGAGCCCTACACCATTATCCCCTCCAACTTTGACAACAGTAAGGTGTGCCTCATAAGCAAGGACGAAGGCAAGACTTGTCAAGCAATATCCAGAGACCGCCTGAAGACGTGCCCTGAGCGGTGCAAAGTTCAAAGGGAAGTGGAGGAAGTTCGAGAAGAAGGGGAAGAGATGATACAAACGATCCTCGGCAAATTCCCCAAGACTTGGACCCGCATAAATGGTGCCGTAGTGGTACCGGTCCTGACGTTCCCACAGTTGGTCGAGCCAGAAACAGAACAGGTTCCGGATCCACCCAAAGAACCGTCCGCCCCGACACGCGGTGACACGCCAGCAGTGGAACAGGAGGATCAACCCCCTGTCAGTGGTGAACCTGTCATACCCTTGGCGACTCCTAGACCACATAGGCAATCATCATGCATACCTATCGGGGTTAGGCCTACCGGTAGTGCTGAGATAGGAGACACACTAAGTAGTCAGGAACAAACACCAGAGCTACGCAGGTCTCAACGCAGCACTCGGGGACAACCCCCTCTAAGGTATAGGGAATCAACTATATAAAGAAAGAGTATTTATTAGAATGTAAATAGTTATGTGAAAAGTCTGTAATGTCGTGTACAAAATGTTTTTTTTTTGTGATCGCGAAATTGGACAATTGGGCCACTGGACTATGGGTGGCCAACACCTAAATTGTTTATAGTTAGCACCAGTGTGCTCAACACCCCTGAAGAAAAACCCGTCCGGCGTGCATAGAGTGGGGTCATCAATGCTCTGACGCACGCCCAGAGCCTACGTTGGGGGTTTGATCGCGGCGGGTCCCCCATGGAGCAGTGTAATGGACACCCGGCAGGGAGCCACACTGGACTCTTATAGTACTGTCTGAAGTTGTAACGTTAAAAATAATGTGCCTCCCATATTGGGATGAAATGTATGACATGTTATGTTTTGTTTCCACAGTCCGGGAGTACTGAATTTAACTAAGGGGGAGTGTGGCGCCCTAGGACCTGGTCGCCACAGCAGCATTGCCCTCCCAAAGGGTTAATGCTGAGCCTGGAGGTAATTGGGAGATCCATTGGCCAGCAGGTTTAACACCCAACACAGTTCTCCCTCCGGCCAGCAGGGGGAGCTCTGAACCTGGAATTCCAGGGAGCCTTCCTCTACCTGACCAGAGGGAGGAAGTGCAGCCAGTCTGAAGGGAGTAGTGAAAGTGAACAGACGCAGAGTGAGCTGTCCTGTGAATCTGGGGCCTAGAGCTGGAGCAGCTTGGCCCAGAGAAGCAGGAATAGCTGAGAGGCAGCAGAGAGACTCAGACATCGGAGTCTGTGGTTGCCAGGGTATAAAATCCGTCCCTGGTAGCCGAGTCCGAAGGGCAGGAGAGCTGCAAGCCCCTGGCCCAGAAAGATCCAAGGTACAGCTGCAGCATCAGGGCCCGGTGTGGACTCCAGCGGAGAAGCACCAGAGAGAGGGTCTGCGCAGCCACCTACAGAAAGAAGGGACGTGCCATCGGTCCCAGCAGCAAAGAGGGCCATTGCTGGATTCAGAGAAGCAGGGTCCTATCATCACAAAGCAAAGTACAGGAGTAGGCCTCATACTCAGCTGGCCAGAAAGATCATCCCAAGTACTTCCAGGCCGACCGGATCCCCATCACCACCTGTAACGGTCTCCCAGGACTGGACTGTTCCCAGAGTAAAAGAGGAAAAGGTAAAGAGACTGTTGTTTGTGCCTGGTTCTTTCCTCGCCTGTCGGCCCTGCACCGTGTTAGCCACACAACACCATAGACTTTCACGGGCACCAACGGTATCCCGGGGCATCGCTCCACCTGTGGGGAGCAGTACCATCATAGCTGTCATAACATCACCCCGGAGTTCTCCCATAACAGCGGCGGCTTAATAGCCGCATACCACAGGTGGCGTCACGAACATTAACTCTAACTCATCAGCCACATATTCAACTGACACCCACCAGGGCCACGGAGCCGGGCCCAGCCACCACTGACTACCACCGGACTAGTCCGGCCCGGCACCGGGTGTCCCATAGCCCTGGGGTGGGCGAGTCAACTTTTGGCGTCACGAACAGGATTTCGTGCCCGGTTCCACCGGGTACTGTGCGCCTGAATAATTGCGCTTTAAAGACTGTATTACTGCGTGTTTCACTGTTTGAAAACTGCCGCCGCCATTATCCTCACTGAGCGCAGGAAGAAGGGGGGCGTGCCTGACAAAGAGCGCGAAGGGAGCGCGCCATCAGAGCAGAGCGCTGTTAACCCCGCGCGACCCGGAAGGAAATTTGAAAAGTGAACGGAGCCTGGTAAGGTTCACTAAGGGGGAGGAAGATGTCCGACGCAGAGGGAGGGCAGGTGGCTGCCATAGCCCGAGACGCCGCAGCGCCCGCCGAAGCGATCCCTGTCGCCGTCGCCCCATCCCCCGCTGTAGCGCCGGTAATGCCGATCACCATGCCGTACATACCGGGCGCAGAATGGCTGCCGCAGTATTCCGGGGAGTCCCATACCTTGAGCGACTTCAGAGAAAGCCTGCACAGCTTATTCCGGGTGTATCCGCTGACTGAGAGCCAGAAGGTGGGCATATTAATGGGACAGCTAGCCGGCGCAGCCCAGCGTGAAGTGAAGTCCTGGCCTGATACAGATAAAGGGACAGTAACCCAGATACTGGCCAAGCTAAAGAGTACTTTTGACACCCGCACCGCAGCAGAGATAAAGATGAGATTCTTTGGGTGCAAGCAGCGGCCCACAGACAGCATAAGGGACTATGCCTTAAACCTGCAGGAGGCCCTGAAAGCGGTTAAACAAGTGGACCCAGAGAGTGTACGTGAAGAACACAAACTCCTAACTGAGCAGTTCATAGAGGGGCTCCTGTCAGATGCCCACAGGACCCAGCTGCGTATCATGGTCCTGCAGAACCCTGCTCTGGACTTTGCAAAGTTTAAGGACCAGGCCATCCGGGTACTGAGAGAATCTACACCGAATGACCCAGTGCCCCTCCGGCCTCTTGCTATCACGTACCCCGGGGTGGTGCCTGCAACACGAGCCACTGCAGGGGCTGAGGCGCAGTCCCTGGATAAGGATCCCACTGCAGAGCTCAGACAGCAGTTCCAGGAGCTGACCAAGACTGTAGCTGCCCTTGCCAAGATCGTGCAGTCCCTACAAGTGACCCCATCGCCTGCAAAAATCGAGTTGGCCTCCAGCCCAGATGACGTCCCATGGATGCGACAGAGGAGGGTTCCGCCGACCCGAGGCAGAGACACAGACCGGTATGATTCAACGGGACAACCGATCTGCCGCCGCTGCAGCCAGGCGGGCCACATTGCACGATACTGTCCTTTAAATGGGCCGAGCCTGGGGCCAGGAGCCGACCCCCAGGTGTAAGGAAGCCCGGCTCAACCCCCAGCCGCAGCAAGTATGTGGGAGGACGACCGGTCCTTCCTATTGTGCTGGATGGGATCCCTTTGAATGCCCTCCTGGATACTGGGTCCCAGGTAACGACCATCCCCTATAAACTGTACAAAAGATATTGGGCTGATTCAGACATTGACCATGGCCCAGATGATGATTTAACAATTGTGGCCAGTAATGGTCAGCCCTTACCTCAAATTGGGTATAAAGAAGTAACCATTAAAGTGGGGCGGGTGGAATTGCCATGTCAGGGGATGATAATTGTAGATATTGATCGCAAAGAATCTGACCCGCTGGTAACCATTGGTACAAATGTGATAGAAAATTGTATTGCCGAAGTGATAATTTTGTTGCAGCAGGCGTCTGAAACTGCCAGCTCCGGGCAGCAGCGTGCCCTACAGAGGGAGATCAGAGCCCTGATGAGGAGGCAGCAGGTGGAGCTGGCCGGAGGAGAAATTGGCAGTGTGAGGGTAAGTGACCCCCTACCCATTGCAATACCCCCAAGAAGTGAAATGTTGATATGGTGTCGGGCAGCAATAGGCCTCAAGGGTCAGGATTACCATGCCTTGGTAGAACCGGTGTATTCAGACAGTAGGCCTGGAGTCCTGATAGCCAGAGGGGTAGCAGACGTCCGCAAGGGGAGAGTGCCCATCCGTGTCCTGAATTGTGGGGAGGAGGAAGCCAAATTGCCCCGGTACGCCACTGTAGCAAAACTGTACACTGTCAGCAACAACACCATCAAAGCAGTGGAACCCTTGATCCCGTCCGACCAGGCGGAAGACAAGGGCTCCAAGGGGCAGCTGGAAGACTGGTGCCAAAACTTACATGTGGGCACCGACTCCACCCCCTCACACCAAAAGAATGGGGTTTACCGGGTGGTACAGGAGTACGAGCGGGTCTTCAGCAAACACCCCCTAGATTTTGGGCAGGTGAAAGGGGTTAAACATCAAATCCCCACGGGTGATCATCCCCCCGTTAAAGAGAGATACCGCCCTGTACCCCCCGCACAGTATCAGAGTGCCAAAGAAATGTTACGGGAAATGAAGGAGGCTGGGGTTATCAGAGATAGTTGTAGCCCCTGGGCAGCTCCACTAGTGCTCGTAAAGAAAAAGGATGGTACAATGAGAATGTGTGTAGATTACAGGCAAATTAACCGCATTACACATAAAGATGCTTATCCCCTACCCAGAATAGAGGAGTCACTAACAGCCTTAAAGTCAGCTAACTATTTCTCCACCTTGGATCTCACCAGTGGGTATTGGCAGGTTCCCGTGGCAGAGGCGGACAAGGAGAAGACTGCATTCACGACGCCGATGGGCCTCTGCGAGTTCAACTGCATGCCATTCGGGCTCTGCAACGCCCCAGGGACATTCCAACGGTTGATGGAGTGCTGCTTGGGCCACCACAACTTCGAAACCGTGCTGTTGTACCTGGATGACGTCATAGTCTACTCCAAGACTTATGAAGACCACCTGAAGCACTTAGCAGAAGTGTTCGAGTCTTTGTCAAAATATGGCCTGAAGATCAAGCCGTCCAAATGTCACCTCTTGAAGCCAAAGGTACAGTACCTGGGTCATGTGGTCAGCGCAGAAGGTGTGGCACCTGATCCGGAGAAAGTCACCGTAATCAAGGACTGGCCAAGACCCACCACGGTAAAGGAGGTGCGGCAGTTCCTTGGGCTGGTGGGCTACTACCGAAGGTTCATTGATGGTTTCACCAAGATAGCAGCGCCCCTTCAAGATCTCCTGGTGGGCCAACCAAAGCAGGCTAAGAAGCAGAGCCCTCCATTTGAATGGAGCAGCCAACTAGAAACCTCCTTTGTCCAGCTGAAAGGGGCTCTCACGGGAGAAGAAATTCTGGCCTACCCTGACTACAGCCAGCCGTTTGTACTGTATACAGACGCCAGCAACGTGGGCCTGGGAGCCGTTTTGTCCCAGGTGCAGGGAGGCAGGGAGAAGGTGATAGCGTACGCCAGTAGGAAGCTTCGGCCCACAGAAAGGAATCCAGAAAATTACAGTTCCTTCAAGCTGGAGTTCCTCGCTATTGTTTGGGCAGTGACTGAACGCTTCAAACACTATCTGGCGTCGGCCAAGTTCACCATCTTCACGGACAACAATCCGTTGACACACCTGGCAACAGCCAAGTTAGGGGCGTTGGAACAGCGATGGATGGCCCGGCTGTCTAACTTTGACTTTACCATCAAGTACCGGGCTGGCAAGAAGAATAACAATGCTGATGCGCTGTCCAGAATGCCTCACTTACCCGAATCTGGAGAAGACCTGGATGAACTCGAAGAGATAGAGTTACCGGCTTTCCATCATCAGGGCGTTTCCCAGTGTGAGCATGCTGTGGGAGTGAAGCGCTCGAGCCAACACGAGGTCCCGGTTAACCCATTACTCCACCATAATTGGGAAGAGACACAGAACGGTGACCCGGCGGTGCGACTGGTCAAAGAAAAGCTAGCACAAGCTGAGACTCATCTTGGTCCAGATGCTCCAGAAGAAGCCCAGCAGTTGTGGAAAGAGAGGGGACGACTGTTCACCTACCAAGGCAAGCTCTGCAAGAGACACGTCAACTGGCGAACAAATGAACTTGTCTGGCAGATCGTGGTTCCGCAGAGGGATGCTCCAATGGTCCTAGCAGCTTATCATGATAACGCAGGCCACTTTGGGTGGAAGAAGTTGGAGGCCCTACTCCGTGATCGGTTCTATTGGGTGCACATGAGAAAGGTGATCGAGAAGTGGTGCCGAGACTGTGGCCCGTGTAACCTGAGGCGGAAGGATGATGCCAGCCAAAGGTCTCCCCTACAGCCAATTGTTACGAAGCAGCCCCTGGAGTTGGTGGCCCTGGACCACGTGAAGTTAACACCAAGCCGGTCAGGCTATGTGTACGCCCTCACAATTGTGGACCATTACTCTCGTTTCCTGGTAGTAGTGCCTGTGAAGGACCAGACAGCCAGAACAGCAGCTAAAGCGTTCCAGGCATCCTTTTGCCGGCCTCACGGTTATCCGGAAAGGGTACTGACCGATCAAGGCCCTGCGTTCGAGGCGGAGGTGTTCCAAGAGTTTTGTAACATGTACGGTTGTAAGAAAATCAGAACAACACCGTACCACCCCCAAACCAATGGACTGTGCGAGAAAATGAACCATGTGGTTATTGATATGCTGAAGACTCTACCTCTGGAAGAAAGGAACCAATGGCCAGAGAAGCTGCCAGATCTGGTCGACCTGTACAACCATATCCCAGTAAATTCGACCAACTGCAGCCCCGCTTACCTGATGCGAGCCAGACCTGGCAGGTTGCCTGTAGACTTTGAGATGGGGACTGTGTCGCCTGAGGCGGTTCAAGAAATAGAGGATTGGGATACAGAACGGCAGCAGCAGTACCGTAAGGTCCAGGAATGCGTAGAGAGGAGCCTGTCTCAAGCCAGAACAAGACAAGAGCAGCAGTACAATCAAACGGCCCCAGCAACTCCCTTAGCACCTGGAGAACAAGTCCTCAAGAAGAAGCGGAGGACGCATAAATTGGATGATCAGTGGGAGAACGAGCCCTACACCATTATCCCCTCCAACTTTGACAACAGTAAGGTGTGCCTCATAAGCAAGGACGAAGGCAAGACTTGTCAAGCAATATCCAGAGACCGCCTGAAGACGTGCCCTGAGCGGTGCAAAGTTCAAAGGGAAGTGGAGGAAGTTCGAGAAGAAGGGGAAGAGATGATACAAACGATCCTCGGCAAATTCCCCAAGACTTGGACCCGCATAAATGGTGCCGTAGTGGTACCGGTCCTGACGTTCCCACAGTTGGTCGAGCCAGAAACAGAACAGGTTCCGGATCCACCCAAAGAACCGTCCGCCCCGACACGCGGTGACACGCCAGCAGTGGAACAGGAGGATCAACCCCCTGTCAGTGGTGAACCTGTCATACCCTTGGCGACTCCTAGACCACATAGGCAATCATCATGCATACCTATCGGGGTTAGGCCTACCGGTAGTGCTGAGATAGGAGACACACTAAGTAGTCAGGAACAAACACCAGAGCTACGCAGGTCTCAACGCAGCACTCGGGGACAACCCCCTCTAAGGTATAGGGAATCAACTATATAAAGAAAGAGTATTTATTAGAATGTAAATAGTTATGTGAAAAGTCTGTAATGTCGTGTACAAAATGTTTTTTTTTTGTGATCGCGAAATTGGACAATTGGGCCACTGGACTATGGGTGGCCAACACCTAAATTGTTTATAGTTAGCACCAGTGTGCTCAACACCCCTGAAGAAAAACCCGTCCGGCGTGCATAGAGTGGGGTCATCAATGCTCTGACGCACGCCCAGAGCCTACGTTGGGGGTTTGATCGCGGCGGGTCCCCCATGGAGCAGTGTAATGGACACCCGGCAGGGAGCCACACTGGACTCTTATAGTACTGTCTGAAGTTGTAACGTTAAAAATAATGTGCCTCCCATATTGGGATGAAATGTATGACATGTTATGTTTTGTTTCCACAGTCCGGGAGTACTGAATTTAACTAAGGGGGAGTGTGGCGCCCTAGGACCTGGTCGCCACAGCAGCATTGCCCTCCCAAAGGGTTAATGCTGAGCCTGGAGGTAATTGGGAGATCCATTGGCCAGCAGGTTTAACACCCAACACAGTTCTCCCTCCGGCCAGCAGGGGGAGCTCTGAACCTGGAATTCCAGGGAGCCTTCCTCTACCTGACCAGAGGGAGGAAGTGCAGCCAGTCTGAAGGGAGTAGTGAAAGTGAACAGACGCAGAGTGAGCTGTCCTGTGAATCTGGGGCCTAGAGCTGGAGCAGCTTGGCCCAGAGAAGCAGGAATAGCTGAGAGGCAGCAGAGAGACTCAGACATCGGAGTCTGTGGTTGCCAGGGTATAAAATCCGTCCCTGGTAGCCGAGTCCGAAGGGCAGGAGAGCTGCAAGCCCCTGGCCCAGAAAGATCCAAGGTACAGCTGCAGCATCAGGGCCCGGTGTGGACTCCAGCGGAGAAGCACCAGAGAGAGGGTCTGCGCAGCCACCTACAGAAAGAAGGGACGTGCCATCGGTCCCAGCAGCAAAGAGGGCCATTGCTGGATTCAGAGAAGCAGGGTCCTATCATCACAAAGCAAAGTACAGGAGTAGGCCTCATACTCAGCTGGCCAGAAAGATCATCCCAAGTACTTCCAGGCCGACCGGATCCCCATCACCACCTGTAACGGTCTCCCAGGACTGGACTGTTCCCAGAGTAAAAGAGGAAAAGGTAAAGAGACTGTTGTTTGTGCCTGGTTCTTTCCTCGCCTGTCGGCCCTGCACCGTGTTAGCCACACAACACCATAGACTTTCACGGGCACCAACGGTATCCCGGGGCATCGCTCCACCTGTGGGGAGCAGTACCATCATAGCTGTCATAACATCACCCCGGAGTTCTCCCATAACAGCGGCGGCTTAATAGCCGCATACCACAGGTGGCGTCACGAACATTAACTCTAACTCATCAGCCACATATTCAACTGACACCCACCAGGGCCACGGAGCCGGGCCCAGCCACCACTGACTACCACCGGACTAGTCCGGCCCGGCACCGGGTGTCCCATAGCCCTGGGGTGGGCGAGTCAACTTTTGGCGTCACGAACAGGATTTCGTGCCCGGTTCCACCGGGTACTGTGCGCCTGAATAATTGCGCTTTAAAGACTGTATTACTGCGTGTTTCACTGTTTGAAAACTGCCGCCGCCATTATCCTCACTGAGCGCAGGAAGAAGGGGGGCGTGCCTGACAAAGAGCGCGAAGGGAGCGCGCCATCAGAGCAGAGCGCTGTTAACCCCGCGCGACCCGGAAGGAAATTTGAAAAGTGAACGGAGCCTGGTAAGGTTCACTAAGGGGGAGGAAGATGTCCGACGCAGAGGGAGGGCAGGTGGCTGCCATAGCCCGAGACGCCGCAGCGCCCGCCGAAGCGATCCCTGTCGCCGTCGCCCCATCCCCCGCTGTAGCGCCGGTAATGCCGATCACCATGCCGTACATACCGGGCGCAGAATGGCTGCCGCAGTATTCCGGGGAGTCCCATACCTTGAGCGACTTCAGAGAAAGCCTGCACAGCTTATTCCGGGTGTATCCGCTGACTGAGAGCCAGAAGGTGGGCATATTAATGGGACAGCTAGCCGGCGCAGCCCAGCGTGAAGTGAAGTCCTGGCCTGATACAGATAAAGGGACAGTAACCCAGATACTGGCCAAGCTAAAGAGTACTTTTGACACCCGCACCGCAGCAGAGATAAAGATGAGATTCTTTGGGTGCAAGCAGCGGCCCACAGACAGCATAAGGGACTATGCCTTAAACCTGCAGGAGGCCCTGAAAGCGGTTAAACAAGTGGACCCAGAGAGTGTACGTGAAGAACACAAACTCCTAACTGAGCAGTTCATAGAGGGGCTCCTGTCAGATGCCCACAGGACCCAGCTGCGTATCATGGTCCTGCAGAACCCTGCTCTGGACTTTGCAAAGTTTAAGGACCAGGCCATCCGGGTACTGAGAGAATCTACACCGAATGACCCAGTGCCCCTCCGGCCTCTTGCTATCACGTACCCCGGGGTGGTGCCTGCAACACGAGCCACTGCAGGGGCTGAGGCGCAGTCCCTGGATAAGGATCCCACTGCAGAGCTCAGACAGCAGTTCCAGGAGCTGACCAAGACTGTAGCTGCCCTTGCCAAGATCGTGCAGTCCCTACAAGTGACCCCATCGCCTGCAAAAATCGAGTTGGCCTCCAGCCCAGATGACGTCCCATGGATGCGACAGAGGAGGGTTCCGCCGACCCGAGGCAGAGACACAGACCGGTATGATTCAACGGGACAACCGATCTGCCGCCGCTGCAGCCAGGCGGGCCACATTGCACGATACTGTCCTTTAAATGGGCCGAGCCTGGGGCCAGGAGCCGACCCCCAGGTGTAAGGAAGCCCGGCTCAACCCCCAGCCGCAGCAAGTATGTGGGAGGACGACCGGTCCTTCCTATTGTGCTGGATGGGATCCCTTTGAATGCCCTCCTGGATACTGGGTCCCAGGTAACGACCATCCCCTATAAACTGTACAAAAGATATTGGGCTGATTCAGACATTGACCATGGCCCAGATGATGATTTAACAATTGTGGCCAGTAATGGTCAGCCCTTACCTCAAATTGGGTATAAAGAAGTAACCATTAAAGTGGGGCGGGTGGAATTGCCATGTCAGGGGATGATAATTGTAGATATTGATCGCAAAGAATCTGACCCGCTGGTAACCATTGGTACAAATGTGATAGAAAATTGTATTGCCGAAGTGATAATTTTGTTGCAGCAGGCGTCTGAAACTGCCAGCTCCGGGCAGCAGCGTGCCCTACAGAGGGAGATCAGAGCCCTGATGAGGAGGCAGCAGGTGGAGCTGGCCGGAGGAGAAATTGGCAGTGTGAGGGTAAGTGACCCCCTACCCATTGCAATACCCCCAAGAAGTGAAATGTTGATATGGTGTCGGGCAGCAATAGGCCTCAAGGGTCAGGATTACCATGCCTTGGTAGAACCGGTGTATTCAGACAGTAGGCCTGGAGTCCTGATAGCCAGAGGGGTAGCAGACGTCCGCAAGGGGAGAGTGCCCATCCGTGTCCTGAATTGTGGGGAGGAGGAAGCCAAATTGCCCCGGTACGCCACTGTAGCAAAACTGTACACTGTCAGCAACAACACCATCAAAGCAGTGGAACCCTTGATCCCGTCCGACCAGGCGGAAGACAAGGGCTCCAAGGGGCAGCTGGAAGACTGGTGCCAAAACTTACATGTGGGCACCGACTCCACCCCCTCACACCAAAAGAATGGGGTTTACCGGGTGGTACAGGAGTACGAGCGGGTCTTCAGCAAACACCCCCTAGATTTTGGGCAGGTGAAAGGGGTTAAACATCAAATCCCCACGGGTGATCATCCCCCCGTTAAAGAGAGATACCGCCCTGTACCCCCCGCACAGTATCAGCGTGCCAAAGAAATGTTACGGGAAATGAAGGAGGCTGGGGTTATCAGAGATAGTTGTAGCCCCTGGGCAGCTCCACTAGTGCTCGTAAAGAAAAAGGATGGTACAATGAGAATGTGTGTAGATTACAGGCAAATTAACCGCATTACACATAAAGATGCTTATCCCCTACCCAGAATAGAGGAGTCACTAACAGCCTTAAAGTCAGCTAACTATTTCTCCACCTTGGATCTCACCAGTGGGTATTGGCAGGTTCCCGTGGCAGAGGCGGACAAGGAGAAGACTGCATTCACGACGCCGATGGGCCTCTGCGAGTTCAACTGCATGCCATTCGGGCTCTGCAACGCCCCAGGGACATTCCAACGGTTGATGGAGTGCTGCTTGGGCCACCACAACTTCGAAACCGTGCTGTTGTACCTGGATGACGTCATAGTCTACTCCAAGACTTATGAAGACCACCTGAAGCACTTAGCAGAAGTGTTCGAGTCTTTGTCAAAATATGGCCTGAAGATCAAGCCGTCCAAATGTCACCTCTTGAAGCCAAAGGTACAGTACCTGGGTCATGTGGTCAGCGCAGAAGGTGTGGCACCTGATCCGGAGAAAGTCACCGTAATCAAGGACTGGCCAAGACCCACCACGGTAAAGGAGGTGCGGCAGTTCCTTGGGCTGGTGGGCTACTACCGAAGGTTCATTGATGGTTTCACCAAGATAGCAGCGCCCCTTCAAGATCTCCTGGTGGGCCAACCAAAGCAGGCTAAGAAGCAGAGCCCTCCATTTGAATGGAGCAGCCAACTAGAAACCTCCTTTGTCCAGCTGAAAGGGGCTCTCACGGGAGAAGAAATTCTGGCCTACCCTGACTACAGCCAGCCGTTTGTACTGTATACAGACGCCAGCAACGTGGGCCTGGGAGCCGTTTTGTCCCAGGTGCAGGGAGGCAGGGAGAAGGTGATAGCGTACGCCAGTAGGAAGCTTCGGCCCACAGAAAGGAATCCAGAAAATTACAGTTCCTTCAAGCTGGAGTTCCTCGCTATTGTTTGGGCAGTGACTGAACGCTTCAAACACTATCTGGCGTCGGCCAAGTTCACCATCTTCACGGACAACAATCCGTTGACACACCTGGCAACAGCCAAGTTAGGGGCGTTGGAACAGCGATGGATGGCCCGGCTGTCTAACTTTGACTTTACCATCAAGTACCGGGCTGGCAAGAAGAATAACAATGCTGATGCGCTGTCCAGAATGCCTCACTTACCCGAATCTGGAGAAGACCTGGATGAACTCGAAGAGATAGAGTTACCGGCTTTCCATCATCAGGGCGTTTCCCAGTGTGAGCATGCTGTGGGAGTGAAGCGCTCGAGCCAACACGAGGTCCCGGTTAACCCATTACTCCACCATAATTGGGAAGAGACACAGAACGGTGACCCGGCGGTGCGACTGGTCAAAGAAAAGCTAGCACAAGCTGAGACTCATCTTGGTCCAGATGCTCCAGAAGAAGCCCAGCAGTTGTGGAAAGAGAGGGGACGACTGTTCACCTACCAAGGCAAGCTCTGCAAGAGACACGTCAACTGGCGAACAAATGAACTTGTCTGGCAGATCGTGGTTCCGCAGAGGGATGCTCCAATGGTCCTAGCAGCTTATCATGATAACGCAGGCCACTTTGGGTGGAAGAAGTTGGAGGCCCTACTCCGTGATCGGTTCTATTGGGTGCACATGAGAAAGGTGATCGAGAAGTGGTGCCGAGACTGTGGCCCGTGTAACCTGAGGCGGAAGGATGATGCCAGCCAAAGGTCTCCCCTACAGCCAATTGTTACGAAGCAGCCCCTGGAGTTGGTGGCCCTGGACCACGTGAAGTTAACACCAAGCCGGTCAGGCTATGTGTACGCCCTCACAATTGTGGACCATTACTCTCGTTTCCTGGTAGTAGTGCCTGTGAAGGACCAGACAGCCAGAACAGCAGCTAAAGCGTTCCAGGCATCCTTTTGCCGGCCTCACGGTTATCCGGAAAGGGTACTGACCGATCAAGGCCCTGCGTTCGAGGCGGAGGTGTTCCAAGAGTTTTGTAACATGTACGGTTGTAAGAAAATCAGAACAACACCGTACCACCCCCAAACCAATGGACTGTGCGAGAAAATGAACCATGTGGTTATTGATATGCTGAAGACTCTACCTCTGGAAGAAAGGAACCAATGGCCAGAGAAGCTGCCAGATCTGGTCGACCTGTACAACCATATCCCAGTAAATTCGACCAACTGCAGCCCCGCTTACCTGATGCGAGCCAGACCTGGCAGGTTGCCTGTAGACTTTGAGATGGGGACTGTGTCGCCTGAGGCGGTTCAAGAAATAGAGGATTGGGATACAGAACGGCAGCAGCAGTACCGTAAGGTCCAGGAATGCGTAGAGAGGAGCCTGTCTCAAGCCAGAACAAGACAAGAGCAGCAGTACAATCAAACGGCCCCAGCAACTCCCTTAGCACCTGGAGAACAAGTCCTCAAGAAGAAGCGGAGGACGCATAAATTGGATGATCAGTGGGAGAACGAGCCCTACACCATTATCCCCTCCAACTTTGACAACAGTAAGGTGTGCCTCATAAGCAAGGACGAAGGCAAGACTTGTCAAGCAATATCCAGAGACCGCCTGAAGACGTGCCCTGAGCGGTGCAAAGTTCAAAGGGAAGTGGAGGAAGTTCGAGAAGAAGGGGAAGAGATGATACAAACGATCCTCGGCAAATTCCCCAAGACTTGGACCCGCATAAATGGTGCCGTAGTGGTACCGGTCCTGACGTTCCCACAGTTGGTCGAGCCAGAAACAGAACAGGTTCCGGATCCACCCAAAGAACCGTCCGCCCCGACACGCGGTGACACGCCAGCAGTGGAACAGGAGGATCAACCCCCTGTCAGTGGTGAACCTGTCATACCCTTGGCGACTCCTAGACCACATAGGCAATCATCATGCATACCTATCGGGGTTAGGCCTACCGGTAGTGCTGAGATAGGAGACACACTAAGTAGTCAGGAACAAACACCAGAGCTACGCAGGTCTCAACGCAGCACTCGGGGACAACCCCCTCTAAGGTATAGGGAATCAACTATATAAAGAAAGAGTATTTATTAGAATGTAAATAGTTATGTGAAAAGTCTGTAATGTCGTGTACAAAATGTTTTTTTTTTGTGATCGCGAAATTGGACAATTGGGCCACTGGACTATGGGTGGCCAACACCTAAATTGTTTATAGTTAGCACCAGTGTGCTCAACACCCCTGAAGAAAAACCCGTCCGGCGTGCATAGAGTGGGGTCATCAATGCTCTGACGCACGCCCAGAGCCTACGTTGGGGGTTTGATCGCGGCGGGTCCCCCATGGAGCAGTGTAATGGACACCCGGCAGGGAGCCACACTGGACTCTTATAGTACTGTCTGAAGTTGTAACGTTAAAAATAATGTGCCTCCCATATTGGGATGAAATGTATGACATGTTATGTTTTGTTTCCACAGTCCGGGAGTACTGAATTTAACTAAGGGGGAGTGTGGCGCCCTAGGACCTGGTCGCCACAGCAGCATTGCCCTCCCAAAGGGTTAATGCTGAGCCTGGAGGTAATTGGGAGATCCATTGGCCAGCAGGTTTAACACCCAACACAGTTCTCCCTCCGGCCAGCAGGGGGAGCTCTGAACCTGGAATTCCAGGGAGCCTTCCTCTACCTGACCAGAGGGAGGAAGTGCAGCCAGTCTGAAGGGAGTAGTGAAAGTGAACAGACGCAGAGTGAGCTGTCCTGTGAATCTGGGGCCTAGAGCTGGAGCAGCTTGGCCCAGAGAAGCAGGAATAGCTGAGAGGCAGCAGAGAGACTCAGACATCGGAGTCTGTGGTTGCCAGGGTATAAAATCCGTCCCTGGTAGCCGAGTCCGAAGGGCAGGAGAGCTGCAAGCCCCTGGCCCAGAAAGATCCAAGGTACAGCTGCAGCATCAGGGCCCGGTGTGGACTCCAGCGGAGAAGCACCAGAGAGAGGGTCTGCGCAGCCACCTACAGAAAGAAGGGACGTGCCATCGGTCCCAGCAGCAAAGAGGGCCATTGCTGGATTCAGAGAAGCAGGGTCCTATCATCACAAAGCAAAGTACAGGAGTAGGCCTCATACTCAGCTGGCCAGAAAGATCATCCCAAGTACTTCCAGGCCGACCGGATCCCCATCACCACCTGTAACGGTCTCCCAGGACTGGACTGTTCCCAGAGTAAAAGAGGAAAAGGTAAAGAGACTGTTGTTTGTGCCTGGTTCTTTCCTCGCCTGTCGGCCCTGCACCGTGTTAGCCACACAACACCATAGACTTTCACGGGCACCAACGGTATCCCGGGGCATCGCTCCACCTGTGGGGAGCAGTACCATCATAGCTGTCATAACATCACCCCGGAGTTCTCCCATAACAGCGGCGGCTTAATAGCCGCATACCACAGGTGGCGTCACGAACATTAACTCTAACTCATCAGCCACATATTCAACTGACACCCACCAGGGCCACGGAGCCGGGCCCAGCCACCACTGACTACCACCGGACTAGTCCGGCCCGGCACCGGGTGTCCCATAGCCCTGGGGTGGGCGAGTCAACTTTTGGCGTCACGAACAGGATTTCGTGCCCGGTTCCACCGGGTACTGTGCGCCTGAATAATTGCGCTTTAAAGACTGTATTACTGCGTGTTTCACTGTTTGAAAACTGCCGCCGCCATTATCCTCACTGAGCGCAGGAAGAAGGGGGGCGTGCCTGACAAAGAGCGCGAAGGGAGCGCGCCATCAGAGCAGAGCGCTGTTAACCCCGCGCGACCCGGAAGGAAATTTGAAAAGTGAACGGAGCCTGGTAAGGTTCACTAAGGGGGAGGAAGATGTCCGACGCAGAGGGAGGGCAGGTGGCTGCCATAGCCCGAGACGCCGCAGCGCCCGCCGAAGCGATCCCTGTCGCCGTCGCCCCATCCCCCGCTGTAGCGCCGGTAATGCCGATCACCATGCCGTACATACCGGGCGCAGAATGGCTGCCGCAGTATTCCGGGGAGTCCCATACCTTGAGCGACTTCAGAGAAAGCCTGCACAGCTTATTCCGGGTGTATCCGCTGACTGAGAGCCAGAAGGTGGGCATATTAATGGGACAGCTAGCCGGCGCAGCCCAGCGTGAAGTGAAGTCCTGGCCTGATACAGATAAAGGGACAGTAACCCAGATACTGGCCAAGCTAAAGAGTACTTTTGACACCCGCACCGCAGCAGAGATAAAGATGAGATTCTTTGGGTGCAAGCAGCGGCCCACAGACAGCATAAGGGACTATGCCTTAAACCTGCAGGAGGCCCTGAAAGCGGTTAAACAAGTGGACCCAGAGAGTGTACGTGAAGAACACAAACTCCTAACTGAGCAGTTCATAGAGGGGCTCCTGTCAGATGCCCACAGGACCCAGCTGCGTATCATGGTCCTGCAGAACCCTGCTCTGGACTTTGCAAAGTTTAAGGACCAGGCCATCCAGGTACTGAGAGAATCTACACCGAATGACCCAGTGCCCCTCCGGCCTCTTGCTATCACGTACCCCGGGGTGGTGCCTGCAACACGAGCCACTGCAGGGGCTGAGGCGCAGTCCCTGGATAAGGATCCCACTGCAGAGCTCAGACAGCAGTTCCAGGAGCTGACCAAGACTGTAGCTGCCCTTGCCAAGATCGTGCAGTCCCTACAAGTGACCCCATCGCCTGCAAAAATCGAGTTGGCCTCCAGCCCAGATGACGTCCCATGGATGCGACAGAGGAGGGTTCCGCCGACCCGAGGCAGAGACACAGACCGGTATGATTCAACGGGACAACCGATCTGCCGCCGCTGCAGCCAGGCGGGCCACATTGCACGATACTGTCCTTTAAATGGGCCGAGCCTGGGGCCAGGAGCCGACCCCCAGGTGTAAGGAAGCCCGGCTCAACCCCCAGCCGCAGCAAGTATGTGGGAGGACGACCGGTCCTTCCTATTGTGCTGGATGGGATCCCTTTGAATGCCCTCCTGGATACTGGGTCCCAGGTAACGACCATCCCCTATAAACTGTACAAAAGATATTGGGCTGATTCAGACATTGACCATGGCCCAGATGATGATTTAACAATTGTGGCCAGTAATGGTCAGCCCTTACCTCAAATTGGGTATAAAGAAGTAACCATTAAAGTGGGGCGGGTGGAATTGCCATGTCAGGGGATGATAATTGTAGATATTGATCGCAAAGAATCTGACCCGCTGGTAACCATTGGTACAAATGTGATAGAAAATTGTATTGCCGAAGTGATAATTTTGTTGCAGCAGGCGTCTGAAACTGCCAGCTCCGGGCAGCAGCGTGCCCTACAGAGGGAGATCAGAGCCCTGATGAGGAGGCAGCAGGTGGAGCTGGCCGGAGGAGAAATTGGCAGTGTGAGGGTAAGTGACCCCCTACCCATTGCAATACCCCCAAGAAGTGAAATGTTGATATGGTGTCGGGCAGCAATAGGCCTCAAGGGTCAGGATTACCATGCCTTGGTAGAACCGGTGTATTCAGACAGTAGGCCTGGAGTCCTGATAGCCAGAGGGGTAGCAGACGTCCGCAAGGGGAGAGTGCCCATCCGTGTCCTGAATTGTGGGGAGGAGGAAGCCAAATTGCCCCGGTACGCCACTGTAGCAAAACTGTACACTGTCAGCAACAACACCATCAAAGCAGTGGAACCCTTGATCCCGTCCGACCAGGCGGAAGACAAGGGCTCCAAGGGGCAGCTGGAAGACTGGTGCCAAAACTTACATGTGGGCACCGACTCCACCCCCTCACACCAAAAGAATGGGGTTTACCGGGTGGTACAGGAGTACGAGCGGGTCTTCAGCAAACACCCCCTAGATTTTGGGCAGGTGAAAGGGGTTAAACATCAAATCCCCACGGGTGATCATCCCCCCGTTAAAGAGAGATACCGCCCTGTACCCCCCGCACAGTATCAGCGTGCCAAAGAAATGTTACGGGAAATGAAGGAGGCTGGGGTTATCAGAGATAGTTGTAGCCCCTGGGCAGCTCCACTAGTGCTCGTAAAGAAAAAGGATGGTACAATGAGAATGTGTGTAGATTACAGGCAAATTAACCGCATTACACATAAAGATGCTTATCCCCTACCCAGAATAGAGGAGTCACTAACAGCCTTAAAGTCAGCTAACTATTTCTCCACCTTGGATCTCACCAGTGGGTATTGGCAGGTTCCCGTGGCAGAGGCGGACAAGGAGAAGACTGCATTCACGACGCCGATGGGCCTCTGCGAGTTCAACTGCATGCCATTCGGGCTCTGCAACGCCCCAGGGACATTCCAACGGTTGATGGAGTGCTGCTTGGGCCACCACAACTTCGAAACCGTGCTGTTGTACCTGGATGACGTCATAGTCTACTCCAAGACTTATGAAGACCACCTGAAGCACTTAGCAGAAGTGTTCGAGTCTTTGTCAAAATATGGCCTGAAGATCAAGCCGTCCAAATGTCACCTCTTGAAGCCAAAGGTACAGTACCTGGGTCATGTGGTCAGCGCAGAAGGTGTGGCACCTGATCCGGAGAAAGTCACCGTAATCAAGGACTGGCCAAGACCCACCACGGTAAAGGAGGTGCGGCAGTTCCTTGGGCTGGTGGGCTACTACCGAAGGTTCATTGATGGTTTCACCAAGATAGCAGCGCCCCTTCAAGATCTCCTGGTGGGCCAACCAAAGCAGGCTAAGAAGCAGAGCCCTCCATTTGAATGGAGCAGCCAACTAGAAACCTCCTTTGTCCAGCTGAAAGGGGCTCTCACGGGAGAAGAAATTCTGGCCTACCCTGACTACAGCCAGCCGTTTGTACTGTATACAGACGCCAGCAACGTGGGCCTGGGAGCCGTTTTGTCCCAGGTGCAGGGAGGCAGGGAGAAGGTGATAGCGTACGCCAGTAGGAAGCTTCGGCCCACAGAAAGGAATCCAGAAAATTACAGTTCCTTCAAGCTGGAGTTCCTCGCTATTGTTTGGGCAGTGACTGAACGCTTCAAACACTATCTGGCGTCGGCCAAGTTCACCATCTTCACGGACAACAATCCGTTGACACACCTGGCAACAGCCAAGTTAGGGGCGTTGGAACAGCGATGGATGGCCCGGCTGTCTAACTTTGACTTTACCATCAAGTACCGGGCTGGCAAGAAGAATAACAATGCTGATGCGCTGTCCAGAATGCCTCACTTACCCGAATCTGGAGAAGACCTGGATGAACTCGAAGAGATAGAGTTACCGGCTTTCCATCATCAGGGCGTTTCCCAGTGTGAGCATGCTGTGGGAGTGAAGCGCTCGAGCCAACACGAGGTCCCGGTTAACCCATTACTCCACCATAATTGGGAAGAGACACAGAACGGTGACCCGGCGGTGCGACTGGTCAAAGAAAAGCTAGCACAAGCTGAGACTCATCTTGGTCCAGATGCTCCAGAAGAAGCCCAGCAGTTGTGGAAAGAGAGGGGACGACTGTTCACCTACCAAGGCAAGCTCTGCAAGAGACACGTCAACTGGCGAACAAATGAACTTGTCTGGCAGATCGTGGTTCCGCAGAGGGATGCTCCAATGGTCCTAGCAGCTTATCATGATAACGCAGGCCACTTTGGGTGGAAGAAGTTGGAGGCCCTACTCCGTGATCGGTTCTATTGGGTGCACATGAGAAAGGTGATCGAGAAGTGGTGCCGAGACTGTGGCCCGTGTAACCTGAGGCGGAAGGATGATGCCAGCCAAAGGTCTCCCCTACAGCCAATTGTTACGAAGCAGCCCCTGGAGTTGGTGGCCCTGGACCACGTGAAGTTAACACCAAGCCGGTCAGGCTATGTGTACGCCCTCACAATTGTGGACCATTACTCTCGTTTCCTGGTAGTAGTGCCTGTGAAGGACCAGACAGCCAGAACAGCAGCTAAAGCGTTCCAGGCATCCTTTTGCCGGCCTCACGGTTATCCGGAAAGGGTACTGACCGATCAAGGCCCTGCGTTCGAGGCGGAGGTGTTCCAAGAGTTTTGTAACATGTACGGTTGTAAGAAAATCAGAACAACACCGTACCACCCCCAAACCAATGGACTGTGCGAGAAAATGAACCATGTGGTTATTGATATGCTGAAGACTCTACCTCTGGAAGAAAGGAACCAATGGCCAGAGAAGCTGCCAGATCTGGTCGACCTGTACAACCATATCCCAGTAAATTCGACCAACTGCAGCCCCGCTTACCTGATGCGAGCCAGACCTGGCAGGTTGCCTGTAGACTTTGAGATGGGGACTGTGTCGCCTGAGGCGGTTCAAGAAATAGAGGATTGGGATACAGAACGGCAGCAGCAGTACCGTAAGGTCCAGGAATGCGTAGAGAGGAGCCTGTCTCAAGCCAGAACAAGACAAGAGCAGCAGTACAATCAAACGGCCCCAGCAACTCCCTTAGCACCTGGAGAACAAGTCCTCAAGAAGAAGCGGAGGACGCATAAATTGGATGATCAGTGGGAGAACGAGCCCTACACCATTATCCCCTCCAACTTTGACAACAGTAAGGTGTGCCTCATAAGCAAGGACGAAGGCAAGACTTGTCAAGCAATATCCAGAGACCGCCTGAAGACGTGCCCTGAGCGGTGCAAAGTTCAAAGGGAAGTGGAGGAAGTTCGAGAAGAAGGGGAAGAGATGATACAAACGATCCTCGGCAAATTCCCCAAGACTTGGACCCGCATAAATGGTGCCGTAGTGGTACCGGTCCTGACGTTCCCACAGTTGGTCGAGCCAGAAACAGAACAGGTTCCGGATCCACCCAAAGAACCGTCCGCCCCGACACGCGGTGACACGCCAGCAGTGGAACAGGAGGATCAACCCCCTGTCAGTGGTGAACCTGTCATACCCTTGGCGACTCCTAGACCACATAGGCAATCATCATGCATACCTATCGGGGTTAGGCCTACCGGTAGTGCTGAGATAGGAGACACACTAAGTAGTCAGGAACAAACACCAGAGCTACGCAGGTCTCAACGCAGCACTCGGGGACAACCCCCTCTAAGGTATAGGGAATCAACTATATAAAGAAAGAGTATTTATTAGAATGTAAATAGTTATGTGAAAAGTCTGTAATGTCGTGTACAAAATGTTTTTTTTTTGTGATCGCGAAATTGGACAATTGGGCCACTGGACTATGGGTGGCCAACACCTAAATTGTTTATAGTTAGCACCAGTGTGCTCAACACCCCTGAAGAAAAACCCGTCCGGCGTGCATAGAGTGGGGTCATCAATGCTCTGACGCACGCCCAGAGCCTACGTTGGGGGTTTGATCGCGGCGGGTCCCCCATGGAGCAGTGTAATGGACACCCGGCAGGGAGCCACACTGGACTCTTATAGTACTGTCTGAAGTTGTAACGTTAAAAATAATGTGCCTCCCATATTGGGATGAAATGTATGACATGTTATGTTTTGTTTCCACAGTCCGGGAGTACTGAATTTAACTAAGGGGGAGTGTGGCGCCCTAGGACCTGGTCGCCACAGCAGCATTGCCCTCCCAAAGGGTTAATGCTGAGCCTGGAGGTAATTGGGAGATCCATTGGCCAGCAGGTTTAACACCCAACACAGTTCTCCCTCCGGCCAGCAGGGGGAGCTCTGAACCTGGAATTCCAGGGAGCCTTCCTCTACCTGACCAGAGGGAGGAAGTGCAGCCAGTCTGAAGGGAGTAGTGAAAGTGAACAGACGCAGAGTGAGCTGTCCTGTGAATCTGGGGCCTAGAGCTGGAGCAGCTTGGCCCAGAGAAGCAGGAATAGCTGAGAGGCAGCAGAGAGACTCAGACATCGGAGTCTGTGGTTGCCAGGGTATAAAATCCGTCCCTGGTAGCCGAGTCCGAAGGGCAGGAGAGCTGCAAGCCCCTGGCCCAGAAAGATCCAAGGTACAGCTGCAGCATCAGGGCCCGGTGTGGACTCCAGCGGAGAAGCACCAGAGAGAGGGTCTGCGCAGCCACCTACAGAAAGAAGGGACGTGCCATCGGTCCCAGCAGCAAAGAGGGCCATTGCTGGATTCAGAGAAGCAGGGTCCTATCATCACAAAGCAAAGTACAGGAGTAGGCCTCATACTCAGCTGGCCAGAAAGATCATCCCAAGTACTTCCAGGCCGACCGGATCCCCATCACCACCTGTAACGGTCTCCCAGGACTGGACTGTTCCCAGAGTAAAAGAGGAAAAGGTAAAGAGACTGTTGTTTGTGCCTGGTTCTTTCCTCGCCTGTCGGCCCTGCACCGTGTTAGCCACACAACACCATAGACTTTCACGGGCACCAACGGTATCCCGGGGCATCGCTCCACCTGTGGGGAGCAGTACCATCATAGCTGTCATAACATCACCCCGGAGTTCTCCCATAACAGCGGCGGCTTAATAGCCGCATACCACAGGTGGCGTCACGAACATTAACTCTAACTCATCAGCCACATATTCAACTGACACCCACCAGGGCCACGGAGCCGGGCCCAGCCACCACTGACTACCACCGGACTAGTCCGGCCCGGCACCGGGTGTCCCATAGCCCTGGGGTGGGCGAGTCATTTAGGATGCCACTAAGTTCACTCAGTGTTTGCTAGTATAATGGCTTAGTAACAATGAGTATGAGTGTGCAATGCAGGCAGGCGTGCTGCAAATATCTTTGCACTGGTGGCACAATACAGAAGTCCAACAGCCACGTTTAGGATGCCACTAAGTTCACTCAGTGTTGGTAGTATAATGGCTAAGTAACAATGAGTTTGAGTGTGCAATGCAGGCAGACGTGCTGCAAATATCTTTACACTAGTGGGACAATACAGAAGTCCAACAGCCACTTTTAGGATGCCACTAAGTTCACAAAGTGTTTGCTAGTATAATGGCTTAGTAACAATGAGTTTGAGTGTGCAAAGGGCAGGAGGGTACAGTGGCAGGGTTGTGGGTCTCTGGGTAGAGGAATGGAAGCCTGCCTTTCTATCCCTCCTAATGGGGAAATGCAGCAAGGAAATCCCTGATCTTAGCTACACAGACGCTGTCATCTTGTGTAGCTGTTACACTCTATGGCTCTGACCCTGCCGGTATTAGCCCTTAAAAGGACTGATAGAAAGTGCTATCCCTATTCTGTACAGCGCTGTGTATAGAGTGTACACAGCAGTTTCGGAGATAGGCGCTGCGCCAGCAGTGACTGACACCAAGGATGCAGAAGGCAAATAATGGCGTGCTGGAGGAAAATGTCTGTTTTTATAATGCAGGGACATGTGACATGGACATCCTATCACACATGCCGTTACTTCTCTGGCTAAAAGTCCACCTAGCTGTGTGTGTGTCTGGGATTGACTGACATGCTGGCCCGCCCCACTACACGCGCGCGCTTAGGGAAGGAAGACAAGGAAAAAAAAAAATGGCGATCGCCATTATCCATACAGCAGTGATCTGAATGCGCTGTTCCCGCACACAATACACTGAAATTTCATAATAGTGTGAGTCACAGAGTGACTTACACTATTACAGTGGAAAGCCAGCTAGTAATTAGCTGGTCTTTTTGCTGCTAGAACCGTTCTCGAACGTATCTAGAACTATCGAGGTTTATCAAAAAGTTCAAGTTCTAGTTCTATCTAGAACAGCCCCCAAAATCACTCGAGCCGCGAACTGGAGAACCTCGAACCACAAACCGCGCTCAACTCTATTCAGGAGGGCTCTGGTGGGCTAATTCCTCCAGTGCTTGTGTCTCTTGGAGCGCAGGTAATATCGACCGCCTTTTTTTGCGGTATTTCCTTCCACCCCTGCGTTTTTTGATACATTTCTCGTATGGGAATGCTGATGTCTGGGAGTAGAAGTTTCCCTACTTGATTCGTATGAACTGGCACTATCCTCTGTAGAATCGAGATCCGTGGAGGAGAAGTACACTGTCTTCTCATTAGATGAATATAAATTCTGCTTTTTCAGAATGTACTTTGTTCTACGGGATGCGTGCCAAGTATATATTTCATTAAGCTCATAGTCCTTGACATCACGTCTATACTTATTCTGTTTAAATTTCTTAATGTTGCTCTCTAATTTAGTCATGGTATCCTTTAATTTGTTATTAAGCTTCTCAAAGTCGGAGGGGTCATAGGTCTTTTTTAAATACTCGTGTATATTTTTGATCTCCTGGTCCAGCTTTAAAATACGGGTATTTTCCTCCTTCGCTATAAGATCCATTAGTTTGAGAGAGCAGGAACTCAGAATGCCATTCCAGTCCTCCAAGAATTTCTGGTTAAATTTGAAAGTGGGCAATTTCTTTAGCCTCAAACCCTTCGGGATCATATTCATTTCTATATATTTGCCCAGAGTTTTGGCATCCCACCAGGTCTTTAAACGTTGGGCATAAACTTTCTCCAAGTCCCAAAAGGTATATATGCTGTCCTCTTGTGCAAGGCTCATAGTAGCAGCATGCGCCCCATCATGGTCGGTAAAAATAGAATCAAAACGTAAGCGGCGCTCCTCATTATCCAGGAGGGCGGCTGTGTCCATAATGCAAGAGTAAATATATCGTTATTCTGGCCAAAAAATGAAAATAAAGGAGTACACGGTTCCCAGACATAAATAGTATAGACAAAAAATCCTTATATATAGGTAGAACGGAGGAAGACAGGGAGCAAGGAATTGGACTGCAGTAGATTAACAACAAAGGGGAGAAAATCCAGCTCACCTGCCATCAAAGTCCATGCTTTCCTCCAGAGTGCACGAGTCCTGCTGGTCAGTCCATACCGGTATGTGTGGCAAAGGGTGAATAGAAAAAAGTGGGCTCAGCACTGATATAAAAATATATATAAAAACTTTTTACTGGAATCCGGTTAAAACATAGTCTGGGAACACGTTGTACACAATGAAGAGCAGGAAAAACTTTACGCGTTTCGGACAGGCTAATAATTTAAAACCAAAAAGTGTCCTTAGTCATAAGCTACCTGCAGAGCGGCCAGAAAGAGAATATATCGATTCTGCAGGAGAGGGGTGTTCCCTATCCAGCTGTAACGGAATGCAATCAAGGTTCAAATCCAAAAGCAGGGTTAATAATTCTAATACAGGTCCCTAAAAAAACGCATGGAAAAACATGGGAAAAAAAAATGCACTTTAAATGAAATAAAGACATCATGAAATCTGTATCGCAATGTTAATCAGGTAAGGGGAATGGGGGGGGGGGAGAGAGGAAGGGGGAGGGGTGAAGTGAGAGGGGGACAAGGGAGGTGAGGGGATGGGAATGGGGGTGGGGTGGGGGAGGGTTTCAATCGTGGCTGTTTAATAATATAAATGCATGGAAATATGCATACAAATACAAATATACCCATATAAATTCCAGGCAACCATTCCATGTGTTTAATATACACGTATTATTATAGTGCCTATGTTGTTGCCTATCAGCCAAACCGACTAATCGCAAAAGTGCCTATATAATATAAATATTTGTGGCTTGGCAGCGAAACATATGTGTCACAAAAAAAAAATAAAATAAAAATATGTTGCACTTAAAACGGTGCCTGCTGGTAGGGACTTGTTTCACTAAATTATGTATCGCAGATCAGAGCGAAAGTTTAAACCCCCTGGGTGTCTAGAGTCCAATCTGAGTATCCATTTTGCCTCCACTTGCAAGAGGGTGGCAAACCGATCCCCCCCTCTAATTTATTTGGGGACATGTTCGCCAGGGAAGGAGTCTTGCGAGGATAATTTGCATATTCCCAGTGCCTTCTGGGATAAGTGAAGAGTCACCGCGAGCTCAAGGAGAAACGGGTTTTGGCCGTTACAGCCGGAAGGAAGACTTCTGAAAATCGCGCGCCTGGCGGCGCGCAAATTTTAACCTGTCTTCTTCATTGTGAGCGTGAGTGAGCAAAGTGTGAACAAAATTAAGTGTGAGTAGAATTGTTTGTATTTAGTTGTTTAATTACTTAACATTTGTTTAGTGCTATCCCCATTAGAAAATGTGCTCCACTATTGCTAATGCGATCCAGTGTACATCTTGTCTCATGTATGCAGTCCTTGAAAAGCCGTTCGAGGGTGCATACTGTTGTTCGAGATGTGCGCAAGTTGCACATTTGGAAGCCCAGATACTGGATCTAAATGAGCAGCTGGCAACTCTGAGATGCATTAGCAATATGGAAAGGAGTCTGCTGCTCACTGAGCAGCAGCTTGGTGGGTCAGATGTGGGGGAGGATCGTAGTAGGGAGCGGCAGGACGGTGAGGTAGGTAGCTGGGTGACAGTTAGAAAGGGGGGTAAAGGGAAAAGTGCTAGGAAGGCTAGTTCTGAACTGACAAACCCCAATAGGTTTGCAAACTTGGCAGATGAGGGGGATGTCATTACAGGGGTAGCATTGCTGCAGCAAGGCATGACCTCTGAACGCCAGAGGAGTGTCTGCTCCAGTAAGGGGGGGAATAGGAGTGCAGGGCAGGCAAGACAGGTACTGGTAGTGGGGGACTCAATTATTAGGGGGACAGATAGGGCAATCTGTCACAAAGACAGGGATCGCCGAACAGTGTGTTGTCTTCCTTGCGCTCGAGTTCGGCACATTGCTGATCGGGTTGACAGATTACTGGGAGGGGCTGGGGAGGACCCAGCGGTCATTGTACACATTGGCACAAATGACAAAGTTAGAGGTAGGTGGAAGGTCCTTAAAGATGATTTCAGGGAATTAGGTTGTAAGCTTAAAGCATGGACATCAAAGGTGGTATTTTCGGAAATACTACCTGTGCCACGAGCCACACCAGAGAGGCAAAGGGAGATCAGGGAGGTTAACAGGTGGCTCAGGAATTGGTGTAGGAAAGAGGGTTTGGGGTTCCTGGAGAATTGGGCCGACTTTTCAGTTGGCTACAGATTCTATGCTAGGGATGGGCTGCATCTTAATGGGGAGGGTGCAGCTCTGCTGGGGCAGAAAATGGCTAGAAGGTTGGAGGAGTGTTTAAACTAGGAATGGGGGCGAGGGTATTCACTTTATAGAAGGGGAATGTAGTGCAGATAGTGACCAGGGCACAAGTAATGAAATTGGGGGTGGTACGGGGGGAAGGGTTAGGACAGTTAATACAGTAAGCAGGAATACAGGTACAGAGTCATACGTAACGTGCATGTACACTAATGCCCGAAGCCTCACAAATAAGGTGGAGGAATTAGAATTAATATTGTTGGAAGAAAATGATGATATAGTGGGGATATCAGAGACATGGCTGGATGAGAGCTATGACTGGGCTGTTAATTTACAGGATTATAGCTTATTCAGGAATGACCGTACAAATAAGCGAGGGGGAGGTGTGTGTCTATATGTAAAATCATCCTTAAAACCCATCCTGCGTGACAACATATGTGAGGGTACTGAGAATGTAGAGTCCCTATGGGTGGAGATAAGGGGGGGAGAATGAATAATAAAATACTGATAGGGGTGTGTTATAAGACGCCGAATATTATGGAAGAGGTAGAGAATCTCCTCATAAAGCAAATTGATAAAGCAGCGAGTCTCGGAGAGGTAATTATTATGAGGAACTTTAACTATCCTGATATAAATTGGGGAACAGAAACTTGCAGTTCCAGCAAAGGAAATAGATTTTTGATAACAATGAAAGATAATTACCTTTCACAAATGGTACAGGACCCCACAAGAGGGGGAGCACTACTAGACCTTGTACTAACCAATAGGCCAGACCGCATATCAAATATACAAGTTGGGGGTTACTTGGGGAATAGTGATCACAAAATAATAAGTTTTCATGTATTCTTTAGTAAGATGTCTAGTAGAGGGGCTGCAAGGACACTAAACTTCAGGAGAGCAAATTTTAAACGGTTGAGAGATGATCTAAGTGCAATAAACTGGGATGATGTACTAAGTAATGAAAGTACACAAAGCAAATGGGAGACTTTTATGAGCATCCTGAATAGGGCTTGTGCAGAAAATATACCCTATGGGAACAAACATGCTAGAAATAGGAGGAAACCCCTATGGCTAAATAGAGCTGTAAGGGAAGCAATAAAAGAAAAACAGAAAGCCTTAAAAGAATTAAAGAGGGTAGGTAGTGATGAGGCATTATATAATTATAGAAAATTAAATAAAATATGTAAAAAGCAAATTAAGTTAGCTAAGTTTGAGACAGAGAGACTCATTGCGAGAGAAAGTAAAAATAATCCTAAAATATTCTTTAACTACATAAACAGTAAAAAACTGAAAAGCGATAGTGTTGGCCCCCTTAAAAATAGTCTTGGTGAAATGGTGGAAGGGGATGAGGGTAAAGCCAACCTGCTGAATGACTTTTTTTCTACGGTTTTTATACAAGAAAATGCCATGGCAGATGACATGACCAGTGATACCATAAATTCACCCTTGAATATTACCTGCTTAACCCAGCAGGAAGTACGCCGCCGCCTCGAAATCACTAAGGTTGACAAATCTCCGGGCCCGGATGGCATACACCCCAGAGTACTACAGGAATTGAGTTCTGTGATAGATAGACCATTATTTTTAATCTTCTCAGATTCCTTAATAACAGGGTCGGTACCGCAGGACTGGCGCATAGCAAATGTGGTGCCAATATTCAAAAAGGGGACAAAAACTGAGCCGGGAAATTATAGGCCGGTAAGTTTAACCTCTACGGTTGGTAAAATCCTTGAGGGTTTCTTGAGAGATGCTATACTGGAATATCTCAAGAAAAATAACCTTATGACAGAGTATCAACATGGGTTTATGAGGGATCGATCCTGTCAAACTAATTTGATCAGCTTCTATGAAGAGGTAAGTTCAAGCCTGGACCAGGGAAATGCAGTGGATGTTGTGTATATGGACTTTTCAAAAGCTTTTGATACGGTGCCACACAAAAGGTTGGTACATAAAATGAGAATAATGGGGATAGGGGAAAATATGTGTAACTGGGTTAAAAACTGGCTCAGTGATAGGAAACAAAGGGTGGTTATTAATGGTACGTACTCGGACTGGGTCTCAGTTCATAGTGGGGTACCACAGGGGTCAGTATTGGGCCCGCTTCTTTTCAACATATTTATAAATGACCTTGTTGGGGGCATGCGGAGTAGAATTTCAATATTTGCAGATGATACTAAACTCTGCAGGGTAATCAATACAGAGGAGGATAATTTTATATTACAGGGAGATTTATGTAAATTGGAGGATTGGGCTGAGAAGTGGCAATTGAAGTTTAATGTAGATAAATGTAAGGTCATGCACTTGGGTAGAGGAAATAACATTTATGATTATGTACTTAATTGTAGAACACTGGGTAAAACAGACACAGAAAAAGACTTGGGTGTATGGGTGGATGGTAAACTTCACTTTAGTGGACAGTGTCAGGCAACTGCTGCCAGGGCTAATAAAATAATGGGATGTATTAAAAGAGGTATAAGTGTTCATGAAAAAAATATAGTTCTACCTCTGTACAAGTCACTAGTGCGACCGCACTTAGAATACTGTGTACAATTCTGGTCACCGATATATAAGAAGGACATAGCTGAACTGGAGAGGGTGCAGAGAAGAGCGACCAAGATTATTAGAGGAATGGGTGGGCTGCAATACCAAGACAGGTTATTAAACTTGGGGTTATTTAGTCTGGAAAAACGAAGGCTTAGGGGGGATGTAATCATAATGTATAAATATATGAGGGGACAGTACAGAGACCTTTCCAAAGATCTTTTTACACCTAGGCCTTCCGACTGGAACACGGGGGCATCCGCTACGTCTTGAGAAAAGAAGGTTTAATCATAATCACAGACGAGGATTCTTTACTGTGCGAGCAGTGAGACTATGGAATTCTCTGCCGCATGATGTTGTAATGAGTGATTCACTACTAACATTTAAGCAGAGCCTGGAAGCCTTTCTTGAAAAATTTAATATTACCAGTTATATTATATATATATATTAGATTTTATGACAGGGTATTGATCCAGGGAACTAGTCTGATTGCCGGATGTGGAGTCAGGAAGGAAATTTTTTCCCTATTGGAACTTGTTTGCCACATTGGGGTTTTTTTGCCTTCCTCTGGATCAACATGTTAGGCTACAGGTTGAACTAGATGGACTTAGAGTCTCCCTTCAACCTTAGAAACTATGATACTATGAACTATGATGTTCAATACCTGTCACTATCAAGCTTGACAAATCACCTCCATGTATATCTAAAAAGTGTCGCGTGAGCCCTGAAAGGGGGCGTTTCCTTCCAGACTCACTGGACAACAGGGATGAAGTTGAAGATGTGTGACGCCCTAGCAGCAGTCGGACTGCTCGGCAGACACTTTGATGAAAAACAAAAAGGTTTTTTACGGGGGAGAATATTTGTGACGCCACCTGCGGTGTGCGGTAATAAGGAATACCGCCGCTGCTGTATGGGAGTGCCGGGGCTGATGGTGTTGGGGCAGCCTGGTGGTAATTCCCTCCGCAGGTAGGGGCCCCGGGACTCAGGGTAGGGAATAGGTAGGAACAGCCTATATTGATATAGGGCCGGCAGGGCGCTGGGGAGCCAGGGTACTCACTCAGGTGTGATGACGCATTCAGTGGACACAGACTCTGAGGTAAACAAAGTCTCTTGGTACTGCTGCACTCGGTGACTGCACGTGCGGTGGTCCCTTTCAGTGATTCTGTGGTGGACTGGAGCCTTCCTCCATACACTGTATACTGTGTGTGTCCCTGGCCCCGTTGGCTTGAAACCTTCGGGTCCCGTCCCTCTTTTTAATTGGGACCTGCTCTTAGCAGCTGGCACGTGGGATTTTCTGTGACTGCTCTGTGTGGGAAGTCCTATCCCTCCGCTGTGCTGACGCCGCTAATCTCTGAGCCGTCAAGTACAGGCCACTGTCTGCGACCCAGCCAGGCTCTCCTCAGGGAGCTCTTAATCCCCAGGTCCTCTCTCTTTTTCAGTTACTACCAACTGTCTAACTGACTCCTCCCACCAGCCTGTCTGACTCATAGGTGGGCGGTTCCTTTCCCAGCTGGAACCACGCCCCTGGTGTGCCTGACAAGTGTAGTGTTTGGGTGACTAGGATTTGTGCTGTTAGTACAGAATCACTGTTGCGGACCCCGGAACCAAGGAGGGTGGGCCCTGCACCAAGGATAGAGAATAGTGCAGTTCCCTGTGACACCCTGGACTAGTCCAGGGGCGTCACATTCCCCCTTGGTTAAACGTAGCTCGTCCCCGAGCTACAGTGCACCCAGAGTGTTTATTTTTATCTGCAAAAAGTGAACATTTTAATAAGAAAAACATATCTATCCATCCCACGCAGGGGAGGCACTTGAACCCAACGTTTCGCTTTCCCAATCCTTCATCCCACCCCCAAAGTTCCAAAAGGAGGCAAGCCACCGCTCCTGTTGGTGGCCAGACCTGGGCCATATGTCTCCCAGGTCTCTCCTCCACCTGTGTCTTCTCCTGTAGGTGGGGATGCAGTCCGTGGCTAAGAATGGGAAATAACCATTTACAATAGCACCAGTTCGTGCTGGCTACCACCAGTCCTGTAGCCAAAGGTCCATTTTCAATAAAACTTATCATTGGTCGTCAATCAGGTCATGAATCCAGGTAATTAAAATAAATCAACATTCTTCTTATCAACACTCTATATCAACATGTCTTACATGACTATCTTTAGCATGGAAAACAGTAGAATTAAAAGCATGGAAAATACTAAACATTTTTAAATTTACTCTATATTTAGACTATTTACATTAGGGTAGAGTAGCCGGGTTGCGCTACCATTCCTCATCTCTGAACCTATGTGGGGGCTGACCAAAGTTCACACGGGTGGACCTTCTCAGCTCCTGGCTTCCCTCTAACCCTTGTACTGTGGTGTTTGCTACTACCTGTTCCCCACTACTGGTGCTAGGTGTTGTAGGTGGTAATCTACGTGTTCGTGGTGCTGGTATGGGTACTTCTCTAGGTGCAATGATTTCAGGCCTCCTTGGTTCTGGTTCTTCCGCGGGTTGCGGGAATGTGAGTACAGGCACAATCACTGCTCCATTGTACATAGGCCAATCTTCCGGGAAGTCACCTAGGATGGTGTGGATCACTCTCTTCTTTTTCTCAGTCACTTGAGGTTGGGGCTGTTCTTCCTTCTGGATGTTCAGGGGTTCAGGGCACTTTTTCAAGTGGTCACGGGAAATTACAGCTGTGGTTCTTCCTTGGTCCTTGCTGACAAGACAGGTCTTCTGGTTGTTGAAATTGGAAGGCGGGACCACATATGGCTCTCGTTCCCACTGGTCGTCCAGTTTATGCATCTTTCTTTTTCTTTTTAAGACCACTTCTCCTGGTGAAAATGGAGGGGCTTGGGCTTGCTTGTTAAAGCTTCTTTCTTGCTTTTCCCTACTTTAGTCCAGATTCTCCTCGACATACTCTTGAATTTGCCTGTATTGAGCTCTACGCTTGGTATCCCAATCTGCATTTGGGGAATAAACTTCAGGCATCTCAACTTCCATCTCCAGATCCACTGGCAGTCTCCCAGGTCTAGCCCTCATGAGATAAGCGGGTGTGCATTTAGTGGAACTCACAGGAATACTATTGTACATGTCCACAAGATCTGGCAATTTTTCAGGCCACTCGTTCCGCTCCTCAAGGGGTAGAGTTTTCAGCAGGTTGATGACTACATAGTTCATCTTCTCACACATCCCATTTGTTTGTGCGTGGTAGGGGGCAGTGCGTATCTTCTTACACCCATACAATTTACAAAATTCCTGGAAGATTTCTGCTTCAAAAGCGGGACCTTGATCTGTTAGGACGTGATCTGGGTAACCGTGGGGTCTGCAGAAATGTGCCTGGAAAGCCTTCGCCGCAGTGCTGGCAGTTAGATCTTTGACAGGTACCACCACCAGGAATCTTGAATAGTGATCTACTATGGTGAGTGCATAGGTGTACCCATTCCTGCTTGGTGTGAGCTTGACGTGGTCTAAGGCAACGAGTTCTAGAGGCTGGGTAGTTACTATTGGTTGCAATGGCGCTCGCTGACTGGTGCTATCTTTTCTCCTTAATGTACATGGACCACAGTTCCTGCACCAAGCTTCTATGGTATCTCTCATCCCAGTCCAATAAAAGCGACTTCTCAGCAACATTTCCAACTTCTTCCAACCAAAGTGCCCAGCTCTATCATGATAGGCCTCCAACACCACTGGTGCATATGCTGTGGGTATTACTATCTGGCATATTCTCTCATGCGTTTTTGGATTAATGAGACTTCTGCACAACTTGCCTCCATGGAAACACAGACGACTTCTTTCTTTCCACAATTTCTTAGCTTCTTCTGGAGCATCTGGTTCAAGGTGTGAATCAGCCTCGGATATCAATGCCTTTATCAATCTGATTGCAGGGTCATTATCTTGGGCTTCTTGCCAACCATGGTGGGGCAATGGGTTGAAGGTCGCCTCTTGCTGATCACTATAATATCGGGGTTTCACTCTATCAGTAGGGCGATGGAAAGCAGGTATCTCAATCTCCTCCAGGTCATCTTCATGCCTCCCATCATCACACAACTGGGGCATCCTGGACAACGCATCAGCGTTAGCGTTCTTGCGACCAGCCCTGTACTTTATAGTGAAATCGTAATTTGCCAGTCGTGCTACCCACCGCTGCTCCAAAGCTCCAAGCTTCGCCGTGTCCAGGTGTGTCAACGGGTTATTGTCTGTATATACGGTGAATTTTGCAGAAGCCAGGTAATGCTTAAACTTCTCTGTCACTGCCCAAACAAGTGCTAAGAACTCCAGCTTGAAAGAACTATAGTTCTCAGGATTTCTTTCTGTTGGACGGAGTTTCCTGCTGGCGTATGCAATCACCTTTTCCTTGCCATCCTGTACCTGGGATAGAACAGCTCCCAGCCCCACGTTGCTGGCATCAGTGTACAGCACAAATGGGAGGTTATAGTCAGGATATGCCAGAATCTCATCTCCTGTCAAAGCTGACTTCATCCACTTGAAGGACTTCTCCTGCTCCTCACCCCATGTGAATGGAGAGCCAGAAGTCTTGCCGTGCTTTCTTTGTCCGACTAGGAGATCTTGTAAGGGGGATGCCATCTTGGTATAGCCTTTCACGAACCTCCGGTAGTACCCCATCAATCCCAGGAATTGGCGCACCTCTTTGATGTTCTGAGGCCTGGGCCAGTTCTGGATAGCTGTGATTTTCTCAGGGTCCGGAGCCACACCTTCGGCACTTACCACATGCCCCAGGTATTGGACTTTGGGCTTCAGCAGGTGACATTTGGAGGGTTTTAGTTTCATCCTGTACCTGGAAAGGGCTTCAAATACTTCTGCCAGATGTCCCAGATGCTCCTCATAGGTCTTGGAATATACAATTACGTCGTCCAGGTACAGCAGGACAGTCTCGAAGTTGCAATGGCCTAAACAGCTCTCCATGAGTCGTTGAAACGTACCAGGTGCATTGCACAGCCCGAATGGCATGCTGTTAAATTCACATAATCCCATCGGGGTGGCAAAGGCGGTCTTCTCGCGATCCTCCTCAGCAACGGACACTTGCCAATAACCACTAGTGAGGTCAAGGGTAGAGAAGTAATTTGCAGATCTTAATGCAGTCAAGGACTCTTCAATTCTGGGCAGTGGATAGGCATCCTTATGTGTGATGTTGTTAATTCTCCTATAGTCCACGCACATCCTCATAGTGCCGTCTTTCTTCTTCACTAGGACTAGCGGGGCTGCCCAGGGGCTGCAACTATCACGGATGACCCCAGCCTCCTTCATACTTCTCAGCATGTCTTTGGCACACTGGTAGTGAGCAGGTGGTATGGGCCTATACCTTTCCTTTATAGGTGGATGAATGCCTGTGGGTATATGATGCTGAACCCCTTTCACCCTCCCAAAGTCTAATGGGTGTTTACTAAACACTTGCTCATACTCCTGAACCACCCTGTAGACCCCTTGTTTTTGATGTAGTGGAGTGGAGTCAGTACCTACATGTAACTCTTGACACCACTGTTCTTGCTGAATCTGGGAACTGTCTGTGGCTGACTGATCTGGTGTGGCTGAGGACTTTACTGTCTGGATGAAATTCTCACTCACAGTGTACAATTTGGCTATGGTAGCATACCTGGGCAGTCTAACCTCTTCCTCCCCGCAATTCAACACTCGCACGGGCACTCTCCCCTTACGGACATCGACTACCCCTCTGGCTGTCAGTACTGTAGACCAGTGCTCTGAAGGTAGGGCCTCTACCACTGCCTGGTAATTCTGTCCACGGGAGCCTACAGCTGCCCTGCACCATATCATCATCTCACTCCGTGGGGGCACTACCACAGGAGCTGCATCCATTACCCGTACACCGCCAATTTCCCCACCAGACAAATTTACCTGTTGCCTCTGCTGGAGGTCTCGAATCTCTCTTTGCAGGACCCTCTGGCGTCCCGTTCCTGCAGTTTCAGAGAGCTGTTGGAGAAGAAACAATACTTCCCCCATACAATTCTCAATAACATTAGTCCCCAAAATCATCTTAGGGTTCCGGTCACTAGGGTCATTCTGCACTACTGTGAGTCCTTGGCGTGCTAACTCCACCCTGCCCACCTTGATGGTTACCTCCTTGAACCCGAGTTGTGTTACTGGTAAACCATTTACAGCATAAATGGTGAGGTCATTGTCCGGTGGGGCGAGTTCCTCAGTTGACCAGAATTTGGTATACAGTACTTGGGGTATAGTTGTTACCTGGGAGCCGGTATCAAGAAGTGCTGAAGTCGGAATCCCATCCAAGGTGATGGAAACGATGGTCCTTCCTCCAACATACCGCTCCCGCCAGTCTGCTGGGCCTTGTTGATTTAGTCCTGGGGAGTGGCCCTTGGCCCCAGGGGTGGCCCGTTTAAAGGACAATAACGGGCGTAGTGACCAGTCTTGTTGCACCTATAACAAACAAGGTTTTCATACCGGTCACGGTTCCTTCCTCTGTATGTCGAGGTCCTCCCTCTCATCCAAGGGACGTCATCTGGGCAGTTAGCAAGCTGGATCTTCTCCGCCGGCTTGGTCTTGGGCTTGAGCTGCATTGCCTCTAGGATCCTTGCAACATCACTGCTCAGCTGCTGCACCTGTAAAGACAAATCACTGGTATCGCCTGCAGGCGCTGCTGGGGTCTTTGGCTCTGGCAGTGCTCTAACAGGAGGTGGCAGATGTAGAGGAGAGACCTGGGAGACATATGGCCCAGGTCTGGCCACCAACAGGAGCGGTGGCTTGCCTCCTTTTGGAACTTTGGGGGTGGGATGAAGGATTGGGAAAGCGAAACGTTGGGTTCAAGTGCCTCCCCTGCGTGGGATGGATAGATATGTTTTTCTTATTAAAATGTTCACTTTTTGCAGATAAAAATAAACACTCTGGGTGCACTGTAGCTCGGGGACGAGCTACGTTTAACCAAGGGGGAATGTGACGCCCCTGGACTAGTCCAGGGTGTCACAGGGAACTGCACTATTCTCTATCCTTGGTGCAGGGCCCACCCTCCTTGGTTCCGGGGTCCGCAACAGTGATTCTGTACTAACAGCACAAATCCTAGTCACCCAAACACTACACTTGTCAGGCACACCAGGGGCGTGGTTCCAGCTGGGAAAGGAACCGCCCACCTATGAGTCAGACAGGCTGGTGGGAGGAGTCAGTTAGACAGTTGGTAGTAACTGAAAAAGAGAGAGGACCTGGGGATTAAGAGCTCCCTGAGGAGAGCCTGGCTGGGTCGCAGACAGTGGCCTGTACTTGACGGCTCAGAGATTAGCGGCGTCAGCACAGCGGAGGGATAGGACTTCCCACACAGAGCAGTCACAGAAAATCCCACGTGCCAGCTGCTAAGAGCAGGTCCCAATTAAAAAGAGGGACGGGACCCGAAGGTTTCAAGCCAACGGGGCCAGGGACACACACAGTATACAGTGTATGGAGGAAGGCTCCAGTCCACCACAGAATCACTGAAAGGGACCACCGCACGTGCAGTCACCGAGTGCAGCAGTACCAAGAGACTTTGTTTACCTCAGAGTCTGTGTCCACTGAATGCGTCATCATTATTTTGACAGTTACTGGTTTTCTGTTAAGTCATAATTTTTTCCAATTTAATGGCATTTTTTATTTGCAGATTTCAGGTTGGGGCAAGTTTTTCGTGTGCCCTGGCGAACTTGTACATGTCCTATTGGGAGGAGCATCATATCTATATAGATGATAACCCTTACATTAAACATATCCGGTGGTACGCCCGTTACACAGATGATCAAATCTTTATTTGCGAGAGGCTGGGCGATACTAATCCGTCCAATGTGACAGATGGCTTAAACGCATACCTGAATAACAACCAATTTAACTTGTCCTTTTCCATTTCTTATTTTGAAAAAACTGCACCCTTTTTGGATGTCTCCCTCACAGGCAATTCTAACACTGGCCAAATTGACACAACACTGTACCGCAAGGCAATAAGCGGCAATACAATCTTGCGCGCTGATAGTTGCCACATTTCCCACCCCACACGGAATTTACCCATTGGAGAATACTTGCGGGCTAAAAGGCTTTGCTCCTCAGCAGCCTCTTATTCATCTGAGGCTATGCGTATTACAGGGAGACTAAAAATGAGCGCGTATTCTGATTCCTCTCTGAAGAGAGCACGCAGCATTGCAGACAATAAATCACGATCAGAGTTACTAAGGGATAAGCCTAGATTGCAGAAACAGTCACAACGTGTCACATTTTCGACCCCTTTTAGCTCTGATTTTTCAGCCATAAAAAAAGTGGTTCTTAAATGTATCCCCTTACTTCAGCAGGATAAGGATGTAGATGAAATTCTCTCTCATGGAATCAATGTGGTAGCCAGACGTGCCAGAAATGTGGGCAATGCCGTCTATCCCAGCCTCTATGCTTTAGGTGGAAATAGGGTACAAACCTGGCTCAGTACCACTGGTTCATACCGGTGTGGCTCTAAAAAATGTGGACTCTGCAGATATATGAGCCACACTCAACATTTTGAGGATTCCAATGGCAAAGCCATCAAAATAACATCTTTCATAAATTGTGCGTCCACATTTGTTGTATATAAAACCACCTGCTGTTCCTGTGTTAAGAGCTACATAGGTTGTACCGCTAGATGCCTCAGGGTACGTCTGGCTGAGCACATAAGAGCTGCATCTTCAACTTCATCCCTGTTTTCCAGTGAGTCTGGAAGGAAACGCCCCCTTTCAGGGCTCACGCAACACTTTTTAGATATACATGGAGGCGATTTGTCAACCTTGATATTGACAGGTATCGAACATGTCCCCAAATCAATTAGAGGGGGGGATCGGTTTGCCACCCTCTTGTAAGTGGAGGTAAAATGGATACTCAGATTGGACTCTAGACACCCAGGGGGTTTAAACTTTCGTTCTGATCTGCGATACATAATTTATAATTTAGTGAAACAAGTCCCTACCAGCAGGCACCGTTTTAAGTGCAACATATTTTTATTTTTTTTATTTTTTTTGTGACACATATGTTTCGCTGCCAAGCCACAAATATTTATATTATATAGGCACTTTTGCGATTAGTCGGTTTGGCTGATAGGCAACAACATAGGCACTATAACCATACGTGTATATTAAACACATGGAATGGTTGCCTGGAATTTATATGGGCATATTTGTATTTGTATGCATATTTCCATGCATTTATATTATTAAACAGCCACAATTGAAACCCTCCCCCCCATTCTTTTCCCCTCCCTCCCATTCCCTTCCCCTCCCTCCCTTGTCCCCGTCTCCCTTCACCCCTCCCCCCCATTCCCCTTACCTGATTAACATTGCGATACAGATTTCATGATGTCTTTATTTCATTTAAAGTGCTTTTTTTTTCTCCATGTTTTTCCATGCGTTTTTTTAGGGACCTTTATTAGAATTGTTACCTTTATGTCTATTAACCCTGCTTTTGGATTTGAACCTTGATTGCATTCCGTTACAGCTGGATAGGGAACACCCCTCTCCTGTAGCATGGATATATTCTCTTTCTGGTCGCTCTGCAGGTAGCTTATGACTAAGGAAACTTTTTGTTTTTAAATTATTAGCCTGTCCGAAAGGCGTAAAGTTTTTCCTCTGCTCTTCATTGTGTACAACGTGTTCCCAGACTATGTTTTAACCGGATTCCAATAAAAAGTTTTTTTATATATTTTTATATCAATGCTGAGCCCACTTTTTTCTATTCACCCTCTCCACTTACGCCTTGGAAAACTTGTTGTGTCCAGCTAACAGCGTTGTCTCTGAATGTGTCTTCAGTGCTGCTGGGTGTGTGCTGACAGATAAGCGCACGCGTCTTTCCATTGACAATGTGGACAGACTAACGTTTATCAAAATGAACAAGTCATGGATCCACAAGGAATTTACTACCCCTGTGTCATCCTGGGGAGTGTAAGTGATTGTGTATTTTGAATGTGCTTGATGCAAATCTACCTGTGAAGTGTACAACTGGGGCACAAGTGCTGTGTTACGAACTGGCGCCGCCATAGCCGCAAGCAGCCTGCTGCGGTTCCTGTTGCGCCCAGGCGCCGGCTGCCGTTCTTGGCCGTGCCTCGGGTCGTCCAGTTGGCTGCTCCTTCCACCACGTGTAAGTGTGGAGAAGAAGCTAGTGCGCATGCGTGCGCCGATTTACCCCAGCCAGAGTCTAAGTCTGGTGTTTTGCCTACTGAGCATGCTCAGACTGATTGTGTCATTTCTGAGACCAAGTCCTCAGTTCAGGCTACTGAGCATGCTCCCACAATTAATCCTAACAGCCTCTTAGCACAGGTACTTGGACTTCGGGCTGTGTCTAAGTTCTGGGATGTGCCTACTGAGCATGCTCAAACTGATAGTCTGCTTTTTGAGTCTGTTGCTCAGGCTACTGAGCATGCTCAGGCACTTAGTGCATCAGAGGCTAGGTCCGGTAAGGACCTCACTGAGCATCTCCGTGAGGTGGCATGCCCTGATAAAGCAGAGGGTGTCAGGTGTCCTGATGACGTGGCAACTCCGGACTGGCTCGCAGAGGCCCGCCCCTATGATCTGGCACCTCACTATTGGTCGTCAGACGATGACTGGTGAAGTGTTTGGGGCGTGGCTGCCATGAGGTCATCAATGACGTGGCGGTTCCGGATAGGTCGCATGTGATGTCACTGATGACATGGCATTCTGCTATTGGACCTTGGTGGTTCCACCCTGGGTTTGGGGCGGACCCAGGTTATAAAAGGGGCTGGAGACAAGATGGAGGTGCGCAGTCTTCATTTAGAGTTCTTGGTGGCATAAGCCTTGTTGGAAGTGGTAGGTAGGGCTAGGCGAACGGTGCCTGTCACGCCAATATTCGTGGCTCAGCACATGAGGGTCAGGCGCCGTGCTTCCTTGCTACCGTTCCTGTTGTGCTAGAGCAGTCCAGTGGAGTTAACTGGGCTGCGGCTGCTACGTCACCTGTTCAGTTGTGCCTCCTATGCACACGGACAGAATACCTGTTGCGTCACCTGTCCGAGAGTGCCCTCTACGCACACGGACAGTGTACCTGCTGCGCCACCTGTCCGGTTGTGCTCTCTACGCGCACAGACAGCGCACCCCAGAACCCCTGTGAAGTTAACAGGGTGTTCCTGGATTGGGTGTGTGAACCCTATTATCCTCCTCGGCTTCCCAGTCAAATGCTACTGGTGTGACTACCTGGTCTGACGTGTCCTTTACACACGTGGCCAGTCGAGTGGTGGCCAGAAACGCTAATCGGAGGACCGCACGGCCTGACGTGTCTTACACACGTGGCCGACAGGGCGCTGTCGCAGCTGTCTTCTCGGTCAACACTAACTGGTTACCATCCGGCCTGACGTGTTGTTACACACGTGGTCGGAGTAGCGTCCGCTCCACCGAAACGCTAACTGGGTTGTCATCCGGTCTGACGTGTCCCTACACACGTGACCGGTTCCTTGAGCTATCTCAGAGCCATCCAGCTCTATAGTCTCCGCCTAACCCACAGGGTGCCAGCAGCTCCATTACCATCTGGAGCACGGTGGGCCCCGACTGGCAATTGGGATATATACCCCTGGTCCTAATCTGCCGGTCCCCCCGTAACATGCTGCCATTGAAGGGGTGGGTGTTAGTGTGGCCCAATTTTTGGAAAAATGGAGACTCCGCTTGGAGTAACCCTTGCTTGCTGTGTTTTTAAAAAGGAGCCAAGATAAACAAGTCATGGTTCAGCAAAGACTTTGCTACCTACCCCAGTGCCATCCTGGGATAGGTTAAGGATGGCGTATTTTTGAATGTGCTTGATGCAAATCTACCTATGAAGTGTACAACTGGGGCACAAGTGCTGCCACTGAACAGGTGGGTGTCTGTGTGGCAGCACTTGGAAAAAGGGAGACTCCGCTTGGAGTCACCTTGCGGTGTTTTACATGATTTTAGAAGGGCATGCCTTGCCTATATCTGTGTCTCGTCCTCTTTTTCCTTGTTACGCTGTTTTGTTTTCGCATGAGAATTTGTTCTTGTCACGTTCCCATGTGTTTGTGTTGTAAGTTGTTTGTCACCTTTTGGACACCTTTGAGGGTGTTTTCTAGGTGTTTTTATGTGTTTAGGATTGCCTCCCATTGTTTCCTATGCGGTTCGAGCGGTTCGCCGAACCGAACACGAACCAGACCTCGGTTCGGCGAACCGAGCTCGAGCCGAACCGCGACCGGTTCGCTCATCTGTAGTAGAGATGAGCGAACCGGTCCCGGTTCGGCTCGAGGCGGTTCGCCGAACGGGGGGTCTGGCTCGAGTTCGGCTCGTCGAACGTTCGACGAACCAAACTCGAGCCCATAGGAAACAATGGCAGGCAATCACAAACACAGTAAAACACCTAGAAAACACCCTGAAAGGTGTCCAAAAGGTGACAAACAACTCACAACATAACACAAACACATGGGAAAGTGACAAGGACATATACTCATGTGAAAACAAAACAGCTTGACAAGGAAAAAGAGGGAGACACACAGATATATGAGTATATGCAAAGAAACATCGATTCCATTATTGTGCAACTTGAGCCCTGCTCATTTTAGGCTTCCAATCTGGATAAATTGCCTGAGCTCGCCACGTACGCCTTGAGGATCTTGTCGTGTCCTGCAGCCAGCGTTCTCTCGGAACCTGTCTTCAGTGCTGCTGGGGGTCTGCTGGCAGATAAGCACACGTGTCTGTCCACTGACAATGTGGACCTGGCTCTCAGAGGACTTTTCTTCCCCTGGGTCAGCCAGGGGAGGCGAAAGGCACGCGTATTTTTGAGAGTGCTTCATGCAAAGCATCTTTTTCTTTGTCAAAAGGGGGGCTCAACCGATGCCAGTCAAGTGGGGTGTGTGTGGCCCAGTTAGTGGCAACGAGGGAGACTGTGGTTGGAGTCCCCTCGCTGTGTCTCTAAAAGAACCAAGATGAACAAGTCATGGCTCTCAGAGGACTTTTCTTCCCCTGGGTCAGCCAGGGGACGGGAAAGGCACGCGTATTTTTGAGAGTGCTTCATGCAAAGCATCTTTTTCTTTTTCAAAAGGGGGCTCAACCGATGCCAGTCAAGTGGGGTGTGTGTGGCCCAGTTAGTGGCAACGAGGGAGACTGTGGTTGGAGTCCCCTCGCTGTGTCTCTAAAAGAACCAAGATGAACAAGTCATGGCTCTCAGAGGACTTTTCTTCCCCTGGGTCAGCCAGGGGACGGGAAAGGCACGCGTATTTTTGAGAGTGCTTCATGCAAAGCATCTTTTTCTTTGTCAAAAGGGGGGGTCAACCGATGCCAGTCAAGTGGGGTGTGTGTGGCCCAGTTAGTGGCAACGAGGGAGACTGTGGTTGGAGTCCCCTCGCTGTGTCTCTAAAAGAACCAAGATGAACAAGTCATGGCTCTCAGAGGACTTTTCTTCCCCTGGGTCAGCCAGGGGACGGGAAAGGCACGCGTATTTTTGAGAGTGCTTCATGCAAAGCATCTTTTTCTTTTTCAAAAGGGGGCTCAACCGATGCCAGTCAAGTGGGGTGTGTGTGGCCCAGTTAGTGGCAACGAGGGAGACTGTGGTTGGAGTCCCCTCGCTGTGTCTCTAAAAGAACCAAGATGAACAAGTCATGGCTCTCAGAGGACTTTTCTTCCCCTGGGTCAGCCAGGGGACGGGAAAGGCACGCGTATTTTTGAGAGTGCTTCATGCAAAGCATCTTTTTCTTTTTCAAAAGGGGGCTCAACCGATGCCAGTCAAGTGGGGTGTGTGTGGCCCAGTTAGTGGCAACGAGGGAGACTGTGGTTGGAGTCCCCTCGCTGTGTCTCTAAAAGAACCAAGATGAACAAGTCATGGCTCTCAGAGGACTTTTCTTCCCCTGGGTCAGCCAGGGGACGGGAAAGGCACGCGTATTTTTGAGAGTGCTTCATGCAAAGCATCTTTTTCTTTGTCAAAAGGGGGGGTCAACCGATGCCAGTCAAGTGGGGTGTGTGTGGCCCAGTTAGTGGCAACGAGGGAGACTGTGGTTGGAGTCCCCTCGCTGTGTCTCTAAAAGAACCAAGATGAACAAGTCATGGCTCTCAGAGGACTTTTCTTCCCCTGGGTCAGCCAGGGGACGGGAAAGGCACGCGTATTTTTGAGAGTGCTTCATGCAAAGCATCTTTTTCTTTTTCAAAAGGGGGCTCAACCGATGCCAGTCAAGTGGGGTGTGTGTGGCCCAGTTAGTGGCAACGAGGGAGACTGTGGTTGGAGTCCCCTCGCTGTGTCTCTAAAAGAACCAAGATGAACAAGTCATGGCTCTCAGAGGACTTTTCTTCCCCTGGGTCAGCCAGGGGACGGGAAAGGCACGCGTATTTTTGAGAGTGCTTCATGCAAAGCATCTTTTTCTTTGTCAAAAGGGGGGGTCAACCGATGCCAGTCAAGTGGGGTGTGTGTGGCCCAGTTAGTGGCAACGAGGGAGACTGTGGTTGGAGTCCCCTCGCTGTGTCTCTAAAAGAACCAAGATGAACAAGTCATGGCTCTCAGAGGACTTTTCTTCCCCTGGGTCAGCCAGGGGACGGGAAAGGCACGCGTATTTTTGAGAGTGCTTCATGCAAAGCATCTTTTTCTTTTTCAAAAGGGGGCTCAACCGATGCCAGTCAAGTGGGGTGTGTTTGGCCCAGTTAGTGGCAACGAGGGAGACTGTGGTTGGAGTCCCCTCGCTGTGTCTCTAAAAGAACCAAGATGAACAAGTCATGGCTCTCAGAGGACTTTTCTTCCCCTGGGTCAGCCAGGGGACGGGAAAGGCACGCGTATTTTTGAGAGTGCTTCATGCAAAGCATCTTTTTCTTTTTCAAAAGGGGGCTCAACCGATGCCAGTCAAGTGGGGTGTGTGTGGCCCAGTTAGTGGCAACGAGGGAGACTGTGGTTGGAGTCCCCTCGCTGTGTTTTACATGCTTTTAGAAGGGCATGAAATGGCTTGGAGGTTGACTTTCATCATATGCAAACTGTTGGCTACCAAAATGCTGCCTTTCCAACAACTGTGGTTATAGGCAATGAGGAACATACTGATGAAGATGAGACGCAGATACCCGATTGGGATGACAACTTAAATATTCGGTCAGGGCAAGAAGAAACTCGGTCTGAGGGGTAGGGGAGTGCAAACACAACAATTGATGATTAAGTTCTAGATCACACCTACTGTCAACCCACAGTCAGACACTCGAGGAGGTCAACAGAGGCGGTGGAGGAGGATGCAACCGACGTCGAAGTAACCTGGCGCCTTCCTGGACACAGTCGGAGCACTGGTAGCACGTCTACAACTGCATCCTCAGCCACCACTCTGCCTCTGAGCATTATTCGGGGTGGATCAACAGGTCGCATGGCCTCTAAGCCTTGCCTAGCCAGGTCCTTTTTTGACATAGAAAAAGATCGCCCAAATTATGTGATCTGTAAAATTTGTCATGGTTCTCTTAGTAGAGGTCAAAACCTCAGCAGTTTGACAACTTCTTCCATATGTCCCGGTGGGAAGCTCACCGTGCTGCAATGCAGCCTAGCGGAGCGAACCATCCACCGCCTGCCCCTTCCGGTGCATCCGCGCGCTCGTCATCTTCTAGGACTGTGGGGACAGCTGTCACACCTGTTTTTCCACCCACAACTTCCACCACTGTAACCGCAACAGGCAGTTTGCTTGGTAGGTCGTCAGTTGGTTTGGAAGGGGAAACAAGTGAGTGTGTACAGCTCTCTCAGACATCGATAGCACCAACTTTGGATGAAGGCAACATCATGTCTCCGCCTGCACTTTCCTCACAAAGCTGCATTTTTCCAGGGACACCCGACTCAACACCGTCTACACACAGCAGCCAGATCTCTGTCCCTCAGATGTGGTCAAATAAAAGGCCACTTCCTGCGACCCATGACAAAGCGAAGAGGTTGACTCTATCCCTCTGTAAGCTGTTGACTACAGAAATGCTGCCTTTCCGCCTAGTGGACACACAGGATTTTAGAGACCTTATGTCTGTCGCTGTGCCCCAGTACCAGATGCCTAGTCGCCACTACTTCTCTAAGAAAGGTGTGCCCGCGCTACACCAGCATGTCGCACACAACATCACCGCTTCCTTGAGAAACTCTGTGTGTGAACGGGTGCATTTCACCACCGATACTTGGACCAGTAAGCATGGACAGGGACGTTACATGTCGCTGACTGGCCACTGGGTAACTATGGTGATAGATGGTGAAGGGTCTGCTGCACAAGTCTTGCCGTCCCCACGACTTGTGTGTCAATCCTCTGTCTGTCCAAGTTCCGCCACTGCTTCTGCATCCTCCACCTCATCTGGGTCCTCCACCTCCGCCCCAAGCCTGCCTGGTCAGGCCACCAGCGTTCTCACTGCGCAGAAGGAATCACGCACCCCTCATTACTATGCTGGTAGCAGAGCGCAACGGCATCAGGCGGTCTTTAGCTTGACATGTCTTTGAAATAGGAGTCACACAGCGACTGAGTTGTGGGCAGCTCTGGAGACTGATTTTGATAAATGGTTGTCTCCACTCAACCTGCAGCCTGGTAAGGCCGTGTGCGACAATGCTGCAAACCTGGGTGCGGCCCTTCGCCTGGGCAAGGTGACACACGTGCCTTGTATGGCTCACGTGTTTAACCTTGTTGTCCAGCAATTTTTAACACACTATCCCGGCCTAGATGGCCTTCTGACCAGGGCACGGAAACTGTCTGCAGTGCTCACTTCCGCCGTTCAACCGCCGCACCTGAGCGACTTGCATCGCTCCAGAAGTCTTTCGGCCTGCCGGTTCATCGCCTGAAATGCGATGTGGCGACACGCTGGAATTCAACTCTCCACATGTTACAGCGACTGTGGCAGCACCGGCGAGCCCTGGTGCAATACGTCATGATGTATAGCCTGGGCCAACGAGATGCAGAAGTGGGGCAGATCACCCTGATGGAGTGATCTCAGATCAAGGACCTATGCACCCTTCTGCACAGTTTCGACATGGCGACGAATATGTTTAGCGCTGACAATGCCATTATCAGCATGACGATTACAGTCATTTACATGCTGGAGCACACGCTAAACACTATTCGTAGTCAGGGGGTGGGACAACAGGAAGGGGAGGAACTACAGGAGGATTCATATGCGCAAGACACAACAACATCACCAAGGTCCAGACGTTCATCATCACCAACGCGGCAGGCATGGGACCATGGGGGACAGGGATCAACAAGGGCGCATGGTAGCAGGTGAGATGTTGAGGAAGGTGCAGGAGGACATGAAGATATGGAGGACGAACTGTCCATGGACATGGAAGACTCAGCAGATGAGGGGGACCTTGGTCAAATTTCAGTTGAAAGAGGTTGGGGGGAGATGACAGAGGAAGAAAGAACGGTTAGCACCTCTATGCCACAAACACAGCGTGGACTTGGTGCGCATGGCTGCGCAAGACACATGAGTGCCTTCTTGTTGCACTACCTCCAACATGACCCTCGTATTGTCAAAATTAGAAGTGATGATGACTACTGGCTTGCCACACTATTAGATCCCCGGGACAAGTCCAAATTTTGTGACATAATTCCACCCATAGAAAGGGACGCACGTATGCAGGAGTATCAGCAGAAGCTGTTACTCGATCTTAGCTCGGCTTTTCCACCAAACAACCGTGCAGGTGAAGGGAGTGATTCTCCCAGTTGTAACTTGACAAACATGGGACGGCCTCGTCATCTTCAACAGTCTACCCGTACCAGTAGGACCGTATCTGGTGCTGGTAACAGCAATTTTATGGAATCTTTTCATAATTTTTTTAGACCCTCCTTTGCAAGGCCACCAGAGACAACAAGTCTGACACATAGTCAACGGATGGAGAGGATGATACAGGAGTATCTCCAAATGAACATCGATGCAATGACTTTGCAAATGGAGCCTTGCTCCTTTTGTGCTTCAAATCTAGAAAAATGTCAAGAGCTCTCCAGTTACGCCTCGAAGATTTTGTCGTGTCCAGCTGCCAGCGTTGTCTCTGAACGTGTCTTCAGTGCTGCTGGGTGTGTGCTGACAGATAAGCGCACGCGTCTGTCCAGTGACAATGTGGACAGACTGACGTTCATCAAAATGAACAAGTCATGGATCCAGAAGGAATTTACTACCCCTGTGTCATCCTGGGGAGAGTAAATGCTTGTGGATTTGGAATGTGCTTGATGCAAATCAAAACATCCTGTTTGCAACTAGGGCACAAGTGCTGCCACTGATAAGGTGTCTGTGTGGGGCCCAATTTTTGGAAAAAAAGGGAGACTCCGCTTGGAGTAACCCTTGCTTGCTGTGTTTTTTAAAAATGATACAAGATGAACAGATCTGAAGGCAAGATGAAGCCAACATCATGTCTCCGCCTGCACTTTTCTCACAAACCTGCATTTTTCCAGGGACACCCTACTCAACACCGTCTACAGACAGCAGCCAGATCTCTGTCCCTCAGATGTGGTCAAATAAAAGGCCACTTACTGCGACCCATGACAAAGCTAAGTGGTTGACTCTATCCCTCTGTAAGCTGTTGGCTACCGAAATGCTGCCTTTACGCGTAGTGGACACACAGGATTTTACAGACCTTATGTCTGTCGCTGTGCCCCAGTACCAGATGCCCAATCACCACTGCTTCTCCAAGAAAAGCATGCCCGCGCTACACCGGCATGTCGCACACAACATCACCACTTCCTTGAGAAAATCTGTGTGCGACAGGGTGCATTTCAACACAGATACTTGGACCAGTAAGCATAGACAGGGTCATTACATGTCACTGACTGGGCACTGGCAAACTATGGTGAGAGATGGAGAAGGGTCTGCTGTACAAGTCTTGCCGTCCCCACGAGTTGTTTCAATCCTTGTTCTGTATGTAGAAGTTAATACACTGCTTCTGCCTCTTCAACCTCGTGTGGGTCCTCTACCTTTGCGCAAACCCTGTGTGGTCAGGCCACCCTTCCTTGCAACTGCGCACAAGGACTACCACACACCTCCTTACTATGCTGGCAGCAGAGCTCAATGCCATCAGGCGGTCAAAGTTTTACTTTGAAATGTATGGGAAATGTGAGTCACACCGCTATTACAGAGAATAGTAGTCAGGCAGGGTCAAAACATTAATTGAGGAACAGGAACAGAATGGGACGGCCAGGACTTAATCAGAAAACAAGCAGAGGTGAAATGCGTATCGGCCAACAAGGTACATAAACAGCAAGCAGGAAAAGTAGTCAGGTAACAAGCACACAAAATCATAAAACTGAACTGGGGGTAAAATTAACCAGAGGTTCATAGCTATGTCTGGCAGTGGTCTGCAGACAGGATGGGCATAAAAAAGGGTGTGGTGTCTTCCCATTGGTTGTAGCTGAATGATGGTATTTCATCTGTGAGATACCCACCAGCTACATTCAGCCAGAGATTCTGCATCTGTCAAGGTAATGCAGCCCAGTGGGTGAGCATAACCTGCGTCCACCTGCGCCGCTGGCATCGACTACTCTCCCATCATCAGCACTATTCATGAAAGGAACACGTTGTCACCTGGCGACCGGAGTACAAATTGACGGAGCGGACTCCGTTGGTGACTTAACAGCCGTGTGCGGCAATGATGCAAACCTGGCTGCGGGCCATCCTCAGGGCAATGTGACACACGTGCCTTTTATGGCTCACGTGTTGATCCGAATTCTCCAGCAATTTTTAAAACACCATCACGGCCTACATGGCCTTGTGCAGCGGGCACGCTCGCTATGTGCTCACTTCCATCGTGCGCACACAGCAGCTCAACAACTTTCATCACTCCGGAAGTCTTAGGGTCTGGCAGTTAAACGCCGGAAATGCGATGTTCCGACACGCAGGAATTGGAATCTGCACATGTTGCAGCGTGTGTGGCAGCACCGCAGAGCCCTGCTGAAATACGGTAAGACATATAGCCTGGGATAAGTTGATCCAGAGGTGGTGCAGATCACGCTGCTGGAGTGGTGTCAGATCAAGGACCTATGCACCCTGCTACACAGTTTTGAAATGTCGACGAAGATGTTTAGCACTGGCAATGTCATTCTCAGCGTGACAATTCTGGTCATCTACATGATGGAGCACACTGTAATTATTATTCGGAGTCAGGTGTTGGGACAAGAGGAAGGGGAGGAAGTACAGGAGGAGTCATATGCGGAAGGGATAACAAGATCTACGAGGTCCAGATGGTCAGCGGCACCTATGCGGCAGTCATGGTGAGGGAGAGGGATTAACAAGGGCGCATAGTATCAGCAAAAAGTGTTGATGAAAGTGCAGGAGCCCATGAAGAAATGGAGGACGAACTGGCGATGGGCATGGAAGACTCAGCAGATGAGTGAGAGCTTGCTCACATTTCGGTTGTGCGAGGTTGTGGGTAGAGGGCAGAGGAAGGATGCACGATTCTCACCTCTCTGCCACCAACACACCAAGGACTTGGTCCTCCTGGATGCACAAGACACATGAGCGCCTTCTTGCTGCACTACCTACATGACCCTCGGATTGTATGAATTTGAAGTAATCCTGAATACTGGGTTGCCACACTGTTAGATCCCCGGTACAAGACAAAATTTGGCGAACTAATTCCTGCCATAGAAATAGACGCACGTATACAGGAGTATCTGCAGAATGTGGTACGCAATCTTAGATCTACTTTTCCACTAAACACCAGTGCTGCACAGAGTGAATCTCAACACTTTGTCATGGATAGGAGGAAATGGTCTTTTACTTGTCCACATCGGAGGGACCGAGGGATGGCTGCTGTGCTGAGATGGCGTTGAGTACGGTGTCCCTGCACAGTTGCACTTTTGGTCATATCCCAAAATGAGTTGAAAAAGGACAGATGCTGTTGGAAAGGGGAACAGGTGTGTTGGAAAGGGGAAAAAAATTTTGGTCCGTGGATTTGGTGGTTAAACAACTGTAACATTTGCTGAAGAAACAACATCTGTTACAGTGGGACTGGCAGATTTGGATAAAGTGGTATATAATCTGTGACCGCTATATAACAAAAATTAATAAGAAAAGAAAGAGAAAGGTATATATCACCTTCAGCAGTCAGTGTCCACCGTGCTCCCAGTTGGAAAAGGAGAGGTTGGCAACTTGAAGGTTTGGTGGAGGATACAGAGCTGTGTGGCTATGAAACTAATAGTAGCCTGAACCGAGTTAGACGCCATTCGGATCTGGAGACTGTGAGCCCTGTTAGCGTCACAGGGTCCACATGCCCACCCAGCCCAGGAACTCCCTGTTAACAACACAGGGGCCATTGAGTACGCTGACCGTGTGCGTAGGGGCCACACCTGTGGACAGCAGGCGCATCAGCAGCAGCAGGCCTGTTAATGCCACTGGGCTGCACAAGCAGGACTGTTAGGACAGGAGCTGGTCTTAACCGTTCTGCGTTACCAACTGTGGTAGTGGCCTGCATCCACCACCCTATCCCTGCCTACCTCTGGCCTAAAGCCGCAATGGGTTCAACACATGGAGGTGTGCTCTTTCGGAGCATAATAGAAGACTGCGCACCTCCTTGTTGGCTCCAGCCCCTTTTATAACCTGGGTCCGCCCCAAACCAGGGTGAACCACAATGCACCTCCTGGAGACAAAAGCAGAGTGACACGTCATGAGTGGCATAACTAGCGTCCTATTTGGAAACGCAACTTCAATGATGACCTCATGGCTGCCATGACCCAAACACCTCACCAGTCATCGTCTGACCATCAATAATGCGGTGACAAGTCATAGGTGTGGGCCTCTGCAAGCCATTTGGGAGGACACCTGATGCCCTGTGGTCTATATGGGACCCCCACATCAGGGCCAGGGCCAAAGAGTTCATTACCGGACCTAGTCTCTGATGCAGGAAGTGCCTGAGCATGCTCAGTAGCATGAAATACAGTCTCTGAAAAAAGACTATCAGCTTTAGCATGGTGTCTAGGCACAAAACAGGACTTAGACCCGGCACAGAATGCAAGCACCTGTGCAAAGAGGCTTTTCACACTTAGTGTGGGAGCATGCGCTGTATCCCGAAATGAAGACTTAGCGTCAGGAATGGCACAGTCAGGCTGAGCATACTCACTAGGCGAAACACTGTAATTATGCTGCAGCTGGGGTACATCGGCACACGCATGCGCACTAGCTGCCTCTCCACACTTAGACGTGGAGGGGAAATTTGTCTTGGAGATGCTGTCTATGAACAGAAGGAAAAGCTAAAGGAAGCCTGACTTTCTATCCCTCCGAATTATGAAATGCAGCAATGAATTCCATGAGTTTGCTATAACATTAGCGTAGCTAAATGTGCATGAGGGTGTGATGTAGAGGTGCTAGAAATAGCTTGTCACCAGTGGGGCACTAATGGAATACAACAGCCAGTTCTATGATGCCACAAAATGGCAGTATTTTGTGCTATCATTATAGCTTATTAAAAACAGAGCACGAGGTTGTCATGCAGAGGTGCTGCACATAGATTTGCAGTAGTGTGAATAGACAAAAGTACAATAGCCACGTTTAGGATACAACTAGGTACAGTGAGTGTTTGCTAGTATAATGGCTGAGTTTAAAAAAGTTTGAGTGTGCAATGCAGGCAGATGTCCTGCAAATATCGTTCCAATACTGTGAATTGACAAAAGTACAATAGCCACGTTTAGGATACAACTAGGTACAGTGAGTGTTTGCTAGTATAATGGCTGAGTTTAAAAAAGTTTGAGTGTGCAATGCAGGCAGACGTGCTGCAAATAACGTTCCAATACTGTGAATTGACAAAAGTACAATAGCCACGTTTAGGATACAACTAGGTACACTGAGTGTTTGCTAGTATAATGGCTGAGTTTAAAAAAGTTTGAGTGTGCAATGCAGGCAGATGTCCTGCAAATATCGTTCCAATACTGTGAATTGACAAAAGTACAATAGCCACGTTTAGGATACAACTAGGTACAGTGAGTGTTTGCTAGTATAATGGCTGAGTTTAAAAAAGTTTGAGTGTGCAATGCAGGCAGACGTGCTGCAAATAACGTTCCAATACTGTGAATAGACAAAAGTACAATAGCCACGTTTAGGATACAACTAGGTACACTGAGTGTTTGCTACTATAAATGGCTGAGTTTAAAAAAGTTTGAGTGTGCAATGCAGGCAGACGTGCTGCAAATAACGTTCCAATACTGTGAATTGACAAAAGTACAATAGCCACGTTTAGGATACAACTAGGTACACTGAGTGTTTGCTAGTATAATGGCTGAGTTTAAAAAAGTTTGAGTGTGCAATGCAGGCAGACGTGCTGCAAATAACGTTCCAATACTGTGAATTGACAAAAGTACAATAGCCACGTTTAGGATACAACTAGGTACAGTGAGTGTTTGCTAGTATAATGGCTGAGTTTAAAAAAGTTTGAGTGTGCAATGCAGGCAGACGTGCTGCAAATAACGTTCCAATACTGTGAATTGACAAAAGTACAATAGCCACGTTTAGGATACAACTAGGTACAGTGAGTGTTTGCTAGTATAATGGCTGAGTTTAAAAAAGTTAGAGTGTGCAATGCAGGCAGACGTGCTGCAAATATCGTTCCAATACTGTGAATAGACAAAAGTAAAATAGCCACGTTTAGGATACAACTAGGTACACTGAGTGTTTGCTAGTATAATGGCTGAGTTTAAAAAAGTTAGAGTGTGCAATGCAGGCAGACGTGCTGCAAATAACGTTCCAATACTGTGAATAGACAAAAGTACAATAGCCACGTTTAGGATACAACTAGGTACACTGAGTGTTTGCTACTATAAATGGCTGAGTTTAAAAAAGTTTGAGTGTGCAATGCAGGCAGACGTGCTGCAAATAACGTTCCAATACTGTGAATTGACAAAAGTACAATAGCCACGTTTAGGATACAACTAGGTACACTGAGTGTTTGCTACTATAAATGGCTGAGTTTAAAAAAGTTTGAGTGTGCAATGCAGGCAGATGTCCTGCAAATATCGTTCCAATACTGTGAATTGACAAAAGTACAATAGCCACGTTTAGGATACAACTAGGTACAGTGAGTGTTTGCTAGTATAATGGCTGAGTTTAAAAAAGTTTGAGTGTGCAATGCAGGCAGACGTGCTGCAAATAACGTTCCAATACTGTGAATAGACAAAAGTACAATAGCCACGTTTAGGATACAACTAGGTACACTGAGTGTTTGCTACTATAAATGGCTGAGTTTAAAAAAGTTTGAGTGTGCAATGCAGGCAGACGTGCTGCAAATAACGTTCCAATACTGTGAATTGACAAAAGTACAATAGCCACGTTTAGGATACAACTAGGTACACTGAGTGTTTGCTAGTATAATGGCTGAGTTTAAAAAAGTTTGAGTGTGCAATGCAGGCAGACGTGCTGCAAATAACGTTCCAATACTGTGAATTGACAAAAGTACAATAGCCACGTTTAGGATACAACTAGGTACAGTGAGTGTTTGCTAGTATAATGGCTGAGTTTAAAAAAGTTAGAGTGTGCAATGCAGGCAGACGTGCTGCAAATATCGTTCCAATACTGTGAATAGACAAAAGTAAAATAGCCACGTTTAGGATACAACTAGGTACACTGAGTGTTTGCTAGTATAATGGCTGAGTTTAAAAAAGTTAGAGTGTGCAATGCAGGCAGACGTGCTGCAAATAACGTTCCAATACTGTGAATAGACAAAAGTACAATAGCCACGTTTAGGATACAACTAGGTACACTGAGTGTTTGCTACTATAAATGGCTGAGTTTAAAAAAGTTTGAGTGTGCAATGCAGGCAGACGTGCTGCAAATAACGTTCCAATACTGTGAATTGACAAAAGTACAATAGCCACGTTTAGGATACAACTAGGTACACTGAGTGTTTGCTACTATAAATGGCTGAGTTTAAAAAAGTTTGAGTGTGCAATGCAGGCAGACGTGCTGCAAATAACGTTCCAATACTGTGAATTGACAAAAGTACAATAGCCACGTTTAGGATACAACTAGGTACACTGAGTGTTTGCTAGTATAATGGCTGAGTTTAAAAAAGTTAGAGTGTGCAATGCAGGCAGACGTGCTGCAAATATCGTTCCAATACTGTGAATAGACAAAAGTACAATAGCCACGTTTAGGATACAACTAGGTACACTGAGTGTTTGCTACTATAAATGGCTGAGTTTAAAAAAGTTAGAGTGTGCAATGCAGGCAGACGTGCTGCAAATATCGTTCCAATACTGTGAATAGACAAAAGTACAATAGCCACGTTTAGGATACAACTAGGTACACTGAGTGTTTGCTAGTATAATGGCTTAGTAACAATGAGTTGTAGTGTGCAATGCAGGCAGACGTGCTCTGCAAATGTCTTTGCACTAGTGGGACTATAGCAAAGTCCAATAGCCACGTTTAGGATGCCACTAGGTACACTGAGTGTTTGCTAGTAAAATTGCTTAGTTTAAAAAAGTTGGAGTGTGCAATGCAGGCAGATGTGCTCTGCTAATATCTTTGCACTAGTGGGACTATAGCAAAGTCCAATAGCCACGTATAGGATGCCACTAGGTACACTGAGTGTTTGCTAGTATAATGGCTTAGTTAAAATGAGTTTGAGTGTGCAATGCAGGCAGACGCGCTATGCAAATGTCTTTGCACTAGTGGGACTATAGCAAAGTCCAATAGCCACGTATAGGATGCCACTAGGTACACTGAGTGTTTGCTAGTATAATGGCTTGGTTTTAATGAGTTGGAGTGTGCAATGCAGGCAGACGCGCTCTGCAAATGTCTTTGCACTAGTGGGACTATAGCAAAGTCCAATAGCCACGTATAGGATGCCACTAGGTACACTGAGTGTTTGCTAGTATAATGGCTTGGTTAGAATGAGTTGTAGTGTGCAATGCAGGCAGATGTGCTCTGCTAATGTCTTTGCACTAGTGGGACTATAGCAAAGTCCAATAGCCACGTATAGGATGCCACTAGGTACACTGAGTGTTTGCTAGTATAATGGCTGAGTTTAAAAAAGTTAGAGTGTGCAATGCAGGCAGACGTGCTGCAAATATCGTTCCAATACTGTGAATAGACAAAAGTACAATAGCCACGTTTAGGATACAACTAGGTACACTGAGTGTTTGCTACTATAAATGGCTGAGTTTAAAAAAGTTTGAGTGTGCAATGCAGGCAGACGTGCTGCAAATAACGTTCCAATACTGTGAATTGACAAAAGTACAATAGCCACGTTTAGGATACAACTAGGTACACTGAGTGTTTGCTACTATAAATGGCTGAGTTTAAAAAAGTTAGAGTGTGCAATGCAGGCAGACGTGCTGCAAATATCGTTCCAATACTGTGAATAGACAAAAGTACAATAGCCACGTTTAGGATACAACTAGGTACACTGAGTGTTTGCTAGTATAATGGCTTAGTAACAATGAGTTGTAGTGTGCAATGCAGGCAGACGTGCTCTGCAAATGTCTTTGCACTAGTGGGACTATAGCAAAGTCCAATAGCCACGTTTAGGATGCCACTAGGTACACTGAGTGTTTGCTAGTAAAATTGCTTAGTTTAAAAAAGTTGGAGTGTGCAATGCAGGCAGATGTGCTCTGCTAATATCTTTGCACTAGTGGGACTATAGCAAAGTCCAATAGCCAAGTATAGGATGCCACTAGGTACACTGAGTGTTTGCTAGTATAATGGCTTAGTTAAAATGAGTTTGAGTGTGCAATGCAGGCAGACGCGCTATGCAAATGTCTTTGCACTAGTGGGACTATAGCAAAGTCCAATAGCCACGTATAGGATGCCACTAGGTACACTGAGTGTTTGCTAGTATAATGGCTTGGTTTTAATGAGTTGGAGTGTGCAATGCAGGCAGACGCGCTCTGCAAATGTCTTTGCACTAGTGGGACTATAGCAAAGTCCAATAGCCACGTATAGGATGCCACTAGGTACACTGAGTGTTTGCTAGTATAATGGCTTGGTTAGAATGAGTTGTAGTGTGCAATGCAGGCAGATGTGCTCTGCTAATGTCTTTGCACTAGTGGGACTATAGCAAAGTCCAATAGCCACGTATAGGATGCCACTAGGTACACTGAGTGTTTGCTAGTATAATGGCTTAGTTAAAATGAGTTTGAGTGTGCAATGCAGGCAGACGCGCTATGCAAATGTCTTTGCACTAGTGGGACTATAGCAAAGTCCAATAGCCACGTATAGGATGCCACTAGGTACACTGAGTGTTTGCTAGTATAATGGCTTGGTTAGAATGAGTTGTAGTGTGCAATGCAGGCAGATGTGCTCTGCTAATGTCTTTGCACTAGTGGGACTATAGCAAAGTCCAATAGCCACGTATAGGATGCCACTAGGTACACTGAGTGTTTGCTAGTATAATGGCTTAGTTAAAATGAGTTTGAGTGTGCAATGCCGGCAGACGCGCTATGCAAATGTCTTTGCACTAGTGGGACTATAGCAAAGTCCAATAGCCACGTATAGGATGCCACTAGGTACACTGAGTGTTTGCTAGTATAATGGCTTGGTTTTAATGAGTTGGAGTGTGCAATGCAGGCAGACGCGCTCTGCAAATGTCTTTGCACTAGTGGGACTATAGCAAAGTCCAATAGCCACGTATAGGATGCCACTAGGTACACTGAGTGTTTGCTAGTATAATGGCTTGGTTAGAATGAGTTGTAGTGTGCAATGCAGGCAGACGCGCTCTGCAAATGTCTTTGCACTAGTGGGACTATAGCAAAGTCCAATAGCCACGTATAGGATGCCACTAGGTACACTGAGTGTTTGCTAGTATAATGGCTTGGTTAGAATGAGTTGTAGTGTGCAATGCAGGCAGACGCGCTCTGCAAATGTCTTTGCACTAGTGGGACTATAGCAAAGTCCAATAGCCACGTATAGGATGCCACTAGGTACACTGAGTGTTTGCTAGTATAATGGCTTAGTTATCAGTTGGAGTGTGCAGAGGACAAGAGGGTACAGTGGCAGGATTGTGGTGCTCTGGGTAGAGGAATGGAAGCCTGCCTTTCTATTCCCTCCTAATGGTGAAATGCAGGTAGGAAATCCCTGACCTGGGCTACACAGACGCTGTTGCTGTTTGCAGGACCTGTCACCTATGGCTCTCTGACCCTGCCGGTTGGAGCCCTTAAAAGGACTGCTATAAAGTGCTCTCCCTAAGCTGTCTAACGCTGTGTATGCAGCGCATACAGCTGTATCGGCTATAGGACTCAGGAAGACGGAGCTGCGACAGTGATGTCTGACACCAAAGACGCAGAAGGCAGATAATGGCGTCCGTGAAGAAAATGTCCGGTTTTATAATGCAGGGACATGTGACATGCAGATCCTATCACACATGCCGTTGCTTCTCTGGCTCAAAGTCCACTTAGCTGTGTGTGTGTCTGGGATTGGCTGACATGCTGGCCCGCCCCACAAGACGCGCGCGCTTAGGGAAGGAAGACAAGAAAAAAAAAAAAAAAAATGGCGATCGCCATTATAGAAACAGCAGTGATCTGAAGGCGCTGTTCACGCACACTATACACTGAAATGTGATAATAGTTTGATTCACAGAGTGACTTACACTATTACAGCAGAAACCAAGCTATGATTTAGCTGTTTTTTGGCTGCTAGAACCGTTCTCGAACGTTTCTAGAACTACCGAGCTTTTGCAAAAAGCTCGAGTTCTAGTTCGATCTAGAACATGCCCCAAAATCACTCGAGCCGCGAACTGGAGAACCACGAACCACGAACCGCGCTCAACTCTAATCTGTAGTACTAATACTGGTACCTATTTATTCAAATTTTATTTTATTGGTTTTATGACTGTCCATCAGAGGTAAATAAAAATTAAAAGTTTAAAATCTTTCTTTCGGTCTAGAATATCTGCTATTATCTTCCTGACTATTAATATTACTAACCTGAGGTGGCGCAGATTTTTATAAAATTTTATTAAATATAAAATTTTCATTATACATGTATTTTTCCCTTAGCAAATTAAGGGTGTTTGCCATAAATCTAGCTGCCAAATAGTGTTATTGAGGGTCCTTAGCGCTGGTCACTATTTAAATATTTCTTTGTCTGTGTCTGTCTGTCTCTGCCTGTCTGTGTCTGTCTGTCTATTTCCCTGTCTGCCTCTCTGTCTCTTACCCTGTCTGTCTCTTACCCTGTCTGTCTCTGTCTGTTTCTTTCCCTGGCTGCATTGTGACACACCAACATTCCATTTCAGGGCGTGGCTGCATATTCTTCTGAAGTTCTGGCTGCACTGTGGCTCCCAGCTCCATTGACTTTAATAGAAACAGGTTTTTTGGCGAATAACTGTAAAGTGCAGGATTAAAATTTCCCCTCATAACATAGTCTATGATGTTCCCTGAGTCAAATAGGGTGTCTGTGTGAATTCCTTTAGCGGACACACATACAGTTAGGTCCAGAAATATTTGGACAGTGACACAATTTTCGCAAGTTGGGCTCTGCATGCCACCACATTGGATTTGAAATGAAACCTCTACAACAGAATTCAAGTGCAGATTGTAACGTTTAATTTGAAGGTTTGAACAAAAATATCTGATAGAAATTGTAGGAATTGTACACATTTCTTTACAAACACTCCACATTTTAGGAGGTCAAAAGTAATTGGACAAATAAACCAAACCCAAACAAAATATTTTTATTTTCAATATTTTGTTGCGAATCCTTTGGAGGCAATCACTGCCTTTAGTCTGGAACCCATGGACATCACCAAACTCTGGGTTTCCTCCTTCTTAATGCTTTGCCAGGCCTTTACAGCCGCAGCCTTCAGGTCTTGCTTGTTTGTGGGTCTTTCCGTCTTAAGTCTGGATTTGAGCAAGTGAAATGCATGCTCAATTGGGTTAAGATCTGGTGATTGACTTGGCCATTGCAGAATGTTCCACTTTTTTGCACTCATGAACTCCTGGGTAGCTTTGGCTGTATGCTTGGGGTCATTGTCCATCTGTACTATGAAGCACCGTCCCGATCAACTTTGCGGCATTTGGCTGAATCTGGGCTGAAAGTATATCCCGGTACACTTCAGAATTCATCCGGCTACTCTTGTCTGCTGTTATGTCATCAATAAACACAAGTGACCCAGTGCCATTGAAAGCCATGCATGCCCATGCCATCACGTTGCCTCCACCATGTTTTACAGAGGATGTGGTGTGCCTTGGATCATGTGCCGTTCCCTTTCTTCTCCAAACTTTTTTCTTCCCATCATTCTGGTACAGGTTGATCTTTGTCTCATCTGTCCATAGAATACTTTTCCAGAACTGAGCTGGCTTCATGAGGTGTTTTTCAGCAAATGTAACTCTGGCCTGTCTATTTTTGGAATTGATGAATGGTTTGCATCTAGATGTGAACCCTTTGTATTTACTTTCATGGAGTCTTCTCTTTACTGTTGACTTAGAGACATATACACCTACTTCACTGAGAGTGTTCTGGACTTCAGTTGATGTTGTGAACGGGTTCTTCTTCACCAAAGAAAGTATGCGGCGATCATCCACCACTGTTGTCATCCGTGGACGCCCAGGCCTTTTTGAGTTCCCAAGCTCACCAGTCAATTCCTTTTTTCTCAGAATGTTCCCGACTGTTGATTTTGCTACTCCAAGCATGTCTGCTATCTCTCTGATGGATTTTTTCTTTTTTTTCAGCCTCAGAATGTTCTGCTTCACCTCAATTGAGAGTTCCTTAGACCGCATGTTGTCTGGTCACAGCAACAGCTTCCAAATGCAAAACCACACACCTGTAATCAACCCCAGACCTTTTAACTACTTCATTGATTACAGGTTAACGAGGGAGACGCCTTCAGAGTTAATTGCAGCCTTTAGAGTCCCTTGTCCAATTACTTTTGGTCCCTTTAAAAAGAGGAGGCTATGCATTACAGAGCTATGATTCCTAAACCCTTTCTCCGATTTGGATGTGAAAACTCTCATATTGCAGCTGGGAGTGTGCACTTTCAGCCCATATTATATATATAATTGTATTTCTGAACATGTTTTTGTAAACAGCTAAAATAACAAAACTTGTGTCACTGTCCAAATATTTCTGGACCTAACTGTACACATATATATACTCAGCTTTATATATAAGGCTAGCTGTATTACCCGTGCATTGCCCAGGATAGAAACTGTCTATCTGTCTCTCTCCTAGTTTCTGTCTGTCTATGTGTGTCTGTCTCTTTCTGTCTGTATGTCTGTCTCTGTGTGTCTGTCTCTTTCTGTCTGTGTGTCTGTCTCTGTGTGTCTGTCTCTTTCTGTCTGTGTGTCTGTCTCTGTATGTCTGGCTCTGTGTGTCTGTCTCTGTGTGTCTACAAGGTAAGAAAATAGACCGCACTTCTCCGCTGTGCTGGATGAGATTTATTCAATAAAGTGCAGGATTAAAGGCTGGAGGCAACCTGTATGCCGGCTTCTGTTAGAGGACGACGGCCGTTTCGCCTACTGATTAGCCTTCCACGGGTCCTCATGTGGTGACAGAACACCACCCCTTCTGTAGGAGTGCTTACAGGTTACGTCACAACCCACATAAAAACAAGCAGGGAATGCATATATAAATACATATAATCACTCATGTGCTATAAAATACAATTTTACATGCATAATTGTAATAAAATCAAAATTCTGAAAAGGTCAAAAGGTAAAAATACAGGATATTTTACAAAAATACAGTAAGATCAAGTTGATCATTAAGACCCAGGTCGCCCTGCGCTCCATAATTAATTATTAGCCTGGCCTCCGTTTGTAACAACAATTTTAGTAAGTCACCCCCCTTAGAGGGGAGGGTGACCCTTTTTAGGCCCGCAAAACGCAGCGCGTCCGGGTTACCATCGTGTTGATCACGCAAATGAGTAATCAACCTGGGGGAACCCTTGCCAGACAAAATGGAATTGTAGTGTTCCCTGAATCTTATATACAAACATCTTATAGTTTTGCCTATGTAAAATCTCCCGCACAGGCAGAAGACCACATAGACTACAAACTTGGTCTTACATGAAATGAATTGTTGGACTTAGTGCAAATGAGATCCAACCTGTAGGGACCGTCCAGTGAGGTGCAGATTACAGAATCTGCAGTTGCTACACCGGTAATTACCCGGTGGGCATCTTTTGTCAGGCTACATCGAAGGGCTGATAAGTCTATTTTTCACTAGCATGTCCCGCAGATTGTTACACCATCTAAGCGTAACCAGAGGATTTTGCCTGGTCATTTCCCTCAGAGCGGAGTCCCTCTCCACAATGTGCCAATTTTTACATAACGTCCTTCTTATCACATCCTCTAAAGGTTCAAATTTGAAACTGAAAATGAATTTCAGCTGTCCTCCCTATCCTTAGTACACCTTTTCTAGGACAGGCCTAGGGCTACTGGGTCTTGCTCTCTCATATGCACTATCAATCAATTTGTTAGGATAACCCCTCTGTTGCAACTAGAGTTGAGTGCGGTTCATGGTTCTCCAGTTCGCGGCTCGAGTGATTTTGGGGGCTGTTCTAGATTGAACTAGAACTCGAGCTTTTTGCTAAAGCTCGATAGTTCTAGATACGTTCGAGAACGGTTCTAGTAGCAAAAAGACAAGCTAATTACTAGCTGGCTTTCCGCTGTAATAGTGTAAGTCACTCTGTGACTCACACTATTATGAAATTTCAGTGTATAGTGTGTGGGAACAGCGCATTCAGATCACTGCTGTTTGTATAATGGCGATCGCCATTTTTTTTTTCCTTGCCTTCCTTCCCTAAGCGTGCGCGTGTAGTGGGGCGGGCCAGCATGTCAGCCAATCCCAGACACATACACAGCTAAGTGGACTTTTAGCCAGAGAAGCAACGGCATGTGTGATAGGATGTCCATGTCACATGTCCCTGCATTATAAAAACGAGTATCTGCCCGTCCGGACGCCATTATCTCTTCTGCGTCTGGGTGTCAGTCACCGCCGGCGTAGCTCCTGTCTCCGATACTGCTGTGTACGCTCTATACACAGCGCTATACAGAATAGGGATAGAAGTATCTTTCAGCCTTTCTAAGGGCTAATACCGGCAGAGTCAGAGCCATAGGTGACTGTTACGAGGGGGACCCGGGGAAGCGTGCCAAGATGGGAAATGGACTGCTTCCGCCGGTCAAGGTCCACTGTGCGGTGTAAGGGACCGCCGCTATGGTGGGTGAAGAGTGAGCGGGTTGCTGCTAGCGATCGTCTGGAATGTCACAGACGATCTATGTACACCGATCTGCCCTAACCCGTGAGGGTTGTATGGCACAGATCTCACGGCTCGGTGTACCTGTTGCACGGGGAAGCACAGAGGTGCCCACGCACGTGTGCCAGTGGAAGTCACGAGAATATGGCACGAGGGTAGCACAGAGGTGCCCACGCACGTGTGCTTTCAATAACCAGGTGAGTCCAATGGAGACTTGAGGAGCTCACCTGGGACAGGAACACGGCCTGTTGACGGGGGTACTGCCGGAGCAGCAAGGCAGGAACACGGCCTGCAAACGAGGTACTGCCAGAGCAGCAAGGGCCAAGCCCACAAGAGACAGTAATGCCTGAGCAGTGGCGTGGCAGCACGCTGCCAGACATCCAAACATAGAAGGACGGTCGCGCGCCGCCATGATGGCAGGGGGAGCTTTTAAGGAGGTGCAGCTCCACCCGAGGGCGGGCGCGAGGCGGAGATGACGGACTTGACCCAATCAGGGTCCACGACGTCCCAGCCTGGCCAGTCAGGATTCACCACGTCACCAGCCTTGTCATCAAGCCGTGTGACGTCAGTGAGCGAATCAGGACCCACCACGCATTGCACATGCTCACCCTCCTGCCTCTGGGAAATAGAGGCGGGATCCTCGGTCTCACAATGTGGAGAGATAACGGGAATCTCACTGCTTCCCTGAGCAGTAAACCTCTGCACATTGCGCAGCCTCGCAGACCTTCGGGGCCGCTGAGCAGGAGGGTCTGTGGCAGGCCAGGAATGGGAGACCGCTTCACTCCTTGTAACAGGAGAACCACTAGGTGTCACCCTTCTGCTGCCTCTCTGAGAAGGTATCTCCTGCACACTGCGCAGTCTGGCAGACCTTCGGCGCTGCTGAGCAGGAGTGCTCGTGGCAGGCAAGGAATGGGAGACTGCCTCAGTCCTTGCCTCAGGAGAGCCACGAGATGTAACATTACCCCCCCGTCTAGGCCCCCCCCCCTGTCCGTGCTCGAAGGCCGCTATCAAACCCGCGGCGCGGATATGATCCTCCAACTCCCAGGATCTATGCTCCGGACCATGGCCGGCCCACTCCACGAGGTAGTACCTCTTGCCCTGTATGACTTTTGTCTCCACAAGTTTTGCCACCTCAGGGTCGTCGGACGGGGAGTCGGTTTGAGCCGGCAGGGACCCCGAGAATTTATTAAGTCGTACGGGTTTCAGGAGGGACACGTGAAAGGTGTTGGCTATAGCCCAGCGTGGAGGGAGCTGGAGTCGATATGCCACTGGGTTTACCTGCTGTAGTACTTTAAATGGACCCAGATACCTAGGGGCAAATTTGGCTGCCTGTACCCGTAGGTTAACATTCTTAGAGGACAGCCATACTAGGTCACCAGGGGCGAAGGATGGTGCAGGGCGGCGGCGAACATCAGCCGTTGTCACCATCCGGTCTTTAGCCCTTTTAAGAGCCTCTTGGGTGTCATCCCAGATCTCCCGGGCCTTGGTCGCCCAATCCTCCACTCTAGTATCGGGTGACGTAATGGGCATCGGAACCGGGATTCTGGGATGTTGTCCGTTATTGAGTAGGAACGGAGTCTGGCCAGAGGATTCATGGACCGAATTGTTAATGGCAAATTCGGCCCAAGGAAGGAGGTTAGCCCAGTTGTCGTGGTGCGCGGATATAAAATGGCGGAGGTAAGTTACCAAGGTCTGATTAGTCCTCTCCACTAGTCCATTGGTCTCGGGATGGTATGCGGAGGAGATGTTCAGCTCTATCTGCAGGAGCTTACAGAGCTCTCTCCAGAAGCGAGACGCGAACTGGGGACCCCGGTCGCTCACCACCTTGTCAGGCATGCCATGCAACCTAAATACATGCCGAATGAACAAGGTGGCGAGAGCACGTGACGTCGGGAGTCGTGGGAGAGGCACCAAGTGGACCATTTTAGAGAAGGGGTCCGTGATGACCCATACGACCCTGTGCCCTGCTGACTTGGGCAGATCTCCCAGGAAGTCCATCCCCACCACTTCCCAGGGACGATCCGGCACTGGCAGTGGGTGAAGAAGACCTGCCGGTCTCTGCCGGGACGGCTTATTCCGAGCACACGACATACAGGCTCCCACATATTCCTGTATGTCCTGGGGTAGTCTCGGCCACCAATAATGCCTGGTCACCAGGTCTCTGGTCCTTTTGACCCCGAAGTGACCCCCGACCTTGGAGGCATGGGCCCACGATAGCACCTCGTTCCGTAGTTCAGGGGGAACGAGGGTTTTGCCAGGTGGCACCTGGTCCAAAGAAGTGGGAGTGACCATCCTCAAGCTGTCCGGGGGTAGTATAAGACGAGGCTCCTCCTCGTCCTCCTCCAACACAACCATACAACGTGACAAGGCATCGGCCCGTACGTTCTTCTCACCGGCCAGGTGGCGGATAATAAAGCGGAACCGGGAGAAGAATAAAGACCAACGGGCCTGCCTTGGGTTCAGGCGTTGTGCTGTCTGGAGGTATGTGAGGTTTTTGTGGTCAGAAAAAACCTCAAATGGATGCTTCGCACACTCCAGGAGATGCCGCCATTCCTGGAATGCTAGTTTCATCGCCAGTAACTCCCTATCCCCTATGGAGTAGTTCCTCTCGGCCGGAGAAAAGGTCTTGGAGAAAAAGAAACACGGATGTTTCCTTCCTCGTTCGTTTTTCTGGTACAGGACTGCACCTGCACCGACCGAAGAGGCGTCTACCTCCAGTAGGAAGGGTTTGGAGATGTCTGGACGATGAAGGATGGGAGCTCTGGAGAAGTGAGTTTTGAGAGTGTGAAATGCCTCTACCGTTTCCCGTGTCCATGCTTTGGGATTAGCGCCCTTGCGGGTAAGGGCAATGATGGGTGCTGCCACCGTCGAGAAGTTGGGAATGAACTGGCGATAATAATTGATAAACCCCAAGAATCGCTGGATCGCCTTCAGCGAGCGGGGCTCAGGCCAGTTCATCACTGTCTCCAACTTCCCCGGATCCATTGCTAACCCCTGACTGGACACTATGTACCCCAGGAACGGCAAGGATTCCTGTTCAAAAACGCACTTTTCCAGCTTAGCATATAACGAATGGGTGCGGAGCCTCTTAAGTACTCGGATGACATCCCTCCGATGGGTGGTAAGATCGGGGGAGAAGATAAGAATGTCATCCAGGTATGCAACCACGGAAAGATACAAATCCCGGAAAATGTCATTCACAAAGTCTTGAAATATGGCGGGGCCATTGCAGAGTCCGAAGGGCATTACTAGATACTCGTAGTGACCGTCCCTGGTGTTAAAGGCGGTCTTCCACTCATCGCCCTTTCAGACTCGCACTAGATTATACGCCCCGCGTAGATCCAGCTTTGTGAAGACCTTTGCCCCGCGGAATCGATCAAATAGCTCAGTAATGAGGGGCAAAGGGTATTTGTTCTTGATTGTGATTGCATTTAATCCCCTGTAATCGATACAGGGGCGCAGATCCCCTTCCTTCTTCTGCACAAAAAAGAACCCTGCACCAGCCGGTGAGATAGACTTGCGAATGAACCCCTTCGCCAGGCTGTCCTGAATATATTTGGACATAGCCTCCGTCTCTGGAGCAGAGAGTGGATACACTCTGCCCCTAGGGGGCTCGGAGCCTGGCTTCAGGTCTATTCGGCAATCATATGGCCGGTGGGGAGGAAGAGTATCTGCGGCCCTTTTGGAAAAGACATCCCTGTAGGCCTCATAAGGTGTCGGTAAACCCGGCCCCTCAGTATTCCCTGAGGACCCAACCGACCTAATGGTAGCGGGTGGTTCGGTAGTCACGAGGTGCTCTCTACAGGATCCTGCCCAGGATGAGATCTCCCCTGTTGCCCAGTTGAGTATAGGAGCATGCTGTCTCAACCAGGGAAGGCCCAGTAGAATCTCATCCGTCCCCCCTGGAAGCACCAGGAAGGACACCTGCTCATGGTGTCCCGGTGGTACATCCATCCTGAGAGGGATGGTGATCTGGGTGATAGGATTAAGTAGTATGGACCCGTCGACTACCCGGACCCTGAGTGGCTTGGGCAACAGAACCAGGGGAACTGAGTATCGGGTTGCCAGGGAGGTCGAGATGAAATTGCCTTCAGCGCCTGAGTCCAAGCAAGCCAGAGCAGAGAAGAGAGTAGTGCCGAACTGCAACTGGGCGCTGATAGTCAACCTAGAGGGAGAACCTGGGGCAGAGGAGACCACCTTGGACACCTCCATTGACTCCACGGAGTCGCCTACAGGACTGGCTGGGGGACCTGTCTGATGGAAGACGGGAGTCAGACGCTTTTTAGGCCGAGAAGACGTGGGTGCTGAAGAGACCTCGAGCCTTCGCTCCTCCTGGCGGATGTCTATGCGAGAGGCAACCTGAATCAAGGACTCTAAAGTGGCAGGCACCTCACGTGTGGCCAGTGCGTCTTTGACAAACCCTGCCAGGCCCTCCCAAAACACAGGGACAAGGACCTTATCCGGCCAGTCCAGCTCTGCGGCCAGTGTCCTAAAGTGTACAGCAAAGTCCCCGACTGAAGCAGACCCTTGCCGAAGTCGTAGGAGGCGCAGCGCGGAATCGTGGGTGACTTGAGGCCCGAGGAACACCATTCTCATGGCCCCAAGATAAGCTGCTAAGTTATTCACCACACGATCTCCGCGCTCCCACAACGGCGTGGACCACTTCAGCGCTCTCCCTGTGAGCAGGGACTGGACGAAGGCTACCTTCGCCTTCTCGGTAGCGTAAAGAGTCGCGGACAGCTCTAAGTAGGTGGTAACCTGGTTTATAAAACCACGGCACTCAGAGCTGTTGCCGCTAAAGCGCTCTGGAAGCGCAAGGCGAGGAGACCTTCCGCCCAATAGCACAGCCTGGGTAGCCGCCTGGGTGGCGACTGTCGTCAGAGTAGTCTTATCGGAGGAAGACTGCTCCACTGCTGCCAATCGTGACTCCAACTGCTGCACATAACGCAGCAACTGCTGCTGCTCTTCAGCCATGGCCAGACCTTTGGCGCGACCGTAATGTTACGAGGGGGACCCGGGGAAGCGTGCCAAGATGGGAAATGGACTGCTTCCGCCGGTCAAGGTCCACTGTGCGGTGTAAGGGACCGCCGCTATGGTGGGTGAAGAGTGAGCGGGTTGCTGCTAGCGATCGTCTGGAATGTCACAGACGATCTATGTACACCGATCTGCCCTAACCCGTGAGGGTTGTATGGCACAGATCTCACGGCTCGGTGTACCTGTTGCACGGGGAAGCACAGAGGTGCCCACGCACGTGTGCCAGTGGAAGTCACGAGAATATGGCACGAGGGTAGCACAGAGGTGCCCACGCACGTGTGCTTTCAATAACCAGGTGAGTCCAATGGAGACCTGAGGAGCTCACCTGGGACAGGAACACGGCCTGTTGACGGGGGTACTGCCGGAGCAGCAAGGCAGGAACACGGCCTGCAAACGAGGTACTGCCGGAGCAGCAAGGGCCAAGCCCACAAGAGACAGTAATGCCTGAGCAGTGGCGTGGCAGCACGCTGCCAGACATCCAAACATAGAAGGACGGTCGCGCGCCGCCATGATGGCAGGGGGAGCTTTTAAGGAGGTGCAGCTCCACCCGAGGGCGGGCGCGAGGCGGAGATGACGGACTTGACCCAATCAGGGTCCACGACGTCCCAGCCTGGCCAGTCAGGATTCACCACGTCACCAGCCTTGTCATCAAGCCGTGTGACGTCAGTGAGCGAATCAGGACCCACCACGCATTGCACATGCTCACCCTCCTGCCTCTGGGAAATAGAGGCGGGATCCTCGGTCTCACAATGTGGAGAGATAACGGGAATCTCACTGCTTCCCTGAGCAGTAAACCTCTGCACATTGCGCAGCCTCGCAGACCTTCGGGGCCGCTGAGCAGGAGGGTCTGTGGCAGGCCAGGAATGGGAGACCGCTTCACTCCTTGTAACAGGAGAACCACTAGGTGTCACCCTTCTGCTGCCTCTCTGAGAAGGTATCTCCTGCACACTGCGCAGTCTGGCAGACCTTCGGCGCTGCTGAGCAGGAGTGCTCGTGGCAGGCAAGGAATGGGAGACTGCCTCAGTCCTTGCCTCAGGAGAGCCACGAGATGTAACAGGTGACAGTCAGGGCAGTGAAAACAGATTTTAACAGCTACACAAGATGACAGCGTCTGTGTAGCTAAGGTCAGGGATTTCCTCGCTGCATTTCCCCATTAGGAGGGATAGAAAGGGAGGCTTCCTTTCCTGTACCCAGACCCACAACCCTGCCACTGTACCCTCCTGCCTTTTGCACACTCAAGCTCATTGTTACTAAGCCATTTTACTAGCAAACACTGAGTAAACTTAGTGGCATCCTAAACGTGGCTGTTGGACTTCTGTATTGTCCCACTAGTGCAAAGATATTTGCAGCACGTCTGCCTGCATTGCACACTCAAACTCATTGTTACTAAGCCATTATACTAGCAAACACTGAGGAAACTTAGTGGCATCCTAAAAGTGGCTGTTGGACTTCTGTATTGTCCCACTAGTGCAAAGATATTTGCAGCACGTCTGCCTGCATTGCACACACAAACTCATTGTTACTAAGCCATTATACTAGCAAACACTGAGTAAACTTAGTGGCATCCTAAATGTGGCTGTTGGACTTCTGTATTGTCCCACTAGTGCAAAGATATTTGCAGCACGTCTGCCTGCATTGCACACTCAAACTCATTGCTACTAAGCCATTATACTGGCAAACACTGAGGAAACTTAGTGGCATCCTAAACGTGGCTGTTGGACTTCTGTATTGTCCCACTAGTGCAAAGATATTTGCAGCACGTCTGCCTGCATTGCACACACAAACTCATTGTTACTAAGCCATTATACTAGCAAACACTGAGTAAACTTAGTATCATCCTAAACGTGGCTGTTGGACTTCTGTATTGTCCCACTAGTGCAAAGATATTTGCAGCACGTCTGCCTGCATTGCACACTCAAACTCATTGTTACTAAGCCATTATACTAGCAAACACTGAGGAAACTAAGTGGCAAGTTGTCATCCCAATCACACTTGCTTTCTCCCAGCTCCGAAGTCTCCATCTGCCCTGCACAGTATGGTGGAACTGAGATGGCTGAGTCTGCAGAGCTGTTCAGTCACACTATAGCCTGGGAATCAGAGGTCTGCTCCCAAGCTACAGTGAGTACAGACCAGGAAATGGTCTGCGGTGTTGCCCAGAACCTTTGTGACTCAGATTCAGGCCATGATAACCAAGTTTCTGAGCATAATAATGACCCTTATTCACAAACTGAAACACCTGTGGTAATAGACAATGAGGAACATACTGATGACGATGAGACGCAGATACCAGATTGGGATGACAACCTAAATATTCGGTCAGGGCAAGAAAAGGCTCGGTCTGAGGTTGAGGGGAGTGCAAACACAACAATTGATGAGGAAGTTCTAGATCCCACCTACTGTCAACCCACAGTCAAGCCCTCGAGGAGGTCAACAGAGATGGTGGAGGAGGATGCAACTGACGACGAAGTTACCTTGCGCCTTCCTGGACAGAGTCTTAGTACTGGTAGCACGTCTACAACTCCATCCTCAGCCACCACTGTGCCTCTGAGCACTAGTCGGGGTGGCTCAGCAGGTCGCATGCCCTCTAAGCCTTGCCTAGCCTGGTCCTTTTTTGACATAGCAAAAGATCGCCCCAATTCTGTGATCTGTAAAAATTGTCATGATTCTGTTAGTAGAGGGCAAAACCTCAGCAGTTTGACAACTTCTTCCATGAATCGTCACATGAATAAATATCATATGTCCCGGTGGGAAGCTCACCGTGCTGCAATGCAGCCTAGCGGAGCGAACCATCCACCGCCTGCCCCTTCCAGTGCATCCGCGCGCTCTTAATCTTCTAGGACTGTGGGGACAGCTGTCACACCTGGTTTTCCATGCACAACTTCCACCACTGTAACCGCAACAGGCAGTTTGCTTGGTAGGTCGTCAGTTGGTTTGGAAGGGGAAACAAGTACGTGTGTACAGCTCTCTCAGACATCGAAAGCACCAACGTTGGGTGAAGGAGACATCATGTCTACGCCTGCACTTTCCTCACAAAGCTGCATTTTTCCAGGGACACCCTACTCAACACCGTCTACACACAGCAGCCAGATCTCTGTCCCTCAGATGTGGACAAATAAAAGGCCATTTCCTGCGACCCATGACAAAGCTAAGAGGTTGACTTTATCCCTCTGTAAGCTCTTGGCTACCGAAATGCTGCCTTTCCGCCTGGTGGACACACAGGATTTTAGAGACCTTATGTCTGTCGCTGTGCCCCAGTACCAGATGCCCAGTCGCCACTACTTCTCTAAGAAAGGTGTGCCCGCGCTACACCAGCATGTCGCACACAACATCACCGCTTCCTTGAGAAACTCTGTGTGTGAACGGGTGCATTTCACCACCGATACTTGGACCAGTAGGCATGGACAGGGACGTTACATGTCAATGAATGGGCACTGGGTAACTATGGTGATAGATGGTGAAGGGTCTGCTGCACAAGTCTTGCCGTCCCCACGACTTGTGTGTCAATCCTCTGTCTGTCCAAGTTCTGCCACTGCTTCTGCCTCCTCCACCTCGTCTGGGTCCTCCACCTCCACCCCAAGCCTGCCTGGTCAAGCCACCATCATTCTAACTGCGCAGAAGGAATCACGCACCCCTCATTACTATGCTGACAGCAGAGCGCAACGGCATCAGGCGGTCTTTAGCTTGACATGTCTTGGAAATAGGAGTCACACAGCGGCTGAGTTGTGGGCAGCTCTGGAGACTGAGTTTAATAAATGGTTGTCGCCACTCAACCTGCAGCCTGGTAAGGCCGTGTGCGACAATTCTGCAAACCTGGGTGCGACCCTTTGCCTGGGCAAGGTGACACACGTGCCTTGTATGGCTCATGTGTTGAACCTTGTTGTCCAGCAATTTTTAACACACTATCCTGGCCTAGATGGCCTTCTGACCAGGGCACGAAGACTGTCTGCTCACTTCCGCCGTTCAAGCGCCGCAGCTGAGCGACTTGCATCGCTCCAGAAGTCTTTCGGCCTGCCGGTTCATCGCCTGAAATGCGATGTGCCGACACGCTGGAATTCGACTCTTCCCATGTTACAGTGACTGTGGCAGCACCGCCGAGCCCTGGACGTATAGCCTGGGCCAACGAGATGCAGAGGTGGGGCAGATCACCCTGATGGAGTGGTCTCAGATCAATGACCTATGCACCCTTCTGCACAGTTTCGACATGGCGACGAATATGTTTAGCGCTGACAATGCCATTATCAGCATGACAATTCCAGTCATTTACATGCTGGAGCACACGCTAAACACTATTCGGAGTCAGGGGGTGGGACAACAGGAAGGGGAGGGACTACAGGAGAATTCATATGCGCAAGACACAGCACCATCACCAAGGTCCAGAAGTTAATCATCACCAACGCGGCAGGCATGGGACCATGGGGGACAAGGATCAACAAGGGCGCATGGTAGCAGGCGAAATGTTGAGGAAGGGGCAGGAGAACATGAAGAAATGGAGGAGGAACTGTCCATGGACATGGAAGACTCAGCGGATGAGAGAGACCTTGGTCAAATTTCAGTTGAAAGAGGTTGTGGGGAGATGTCAGAGGAAGAAAGAACGGTTAGCAACTCTATGCCACAAACACAGCGTGGAATTGGTCCGCATGGCTGCGCAAGACACATGAGCGCCTTCTTGCTGCACTACCTCCAACATGACCCTCGTATTGTCAAAATTAGAAGTGATGATGACTACTGGCTTGCCACACTATTAGATCCCCAGTACAAGTCCAAATTTTGTGACATAATTCCAGCCATAGAAAGGGACGCACGTATGCAGGAGTATCAGCAGAAGCTGTTACTCGATAATAGCTCGGCTTTTCCACCAAACAACCGTGCAGGTGCAGGGAGTGAATCTCCCGGTTGTAACTTGACAAACATGGGACAGTCTCGTCATCTTCAACAGTCTACCCGTACCAGTAGCACCGTATCTGGTGCTGGTAACAGCAATTTTATTGAATCTTTTCATAACTTTTTTAGACCATCCTTTGCAAGGACACCAGAGACAACAAGTCTGACACATAGTCAACGGCTGAAGAGGATGATACAGGAGTATCTCCAAATGAACATCGATGCCATGACTTTGCAAATGGAGCCTTGCTCATTTTGGGCTTCAAATTTTGAAAAATGGCCAGAGCTCTCAACTTACGCCTTGGAGATTTTGTCGCGTCCAGCTGCCAGCGTTGTTTCTGAATGTGTCTTCAGTGCTGCTGGGTGTGTGCTGACAGATAAGCGCACGCGTCTGTCCAGTGACAATGTGGACAGACTGACGTTCATCAAAATGAACAAGTCATGGATCCACAAGGACTTTACTACCCCTGTGTCATCCTGGGGAGAGTAAATCCTTGTGGATTTGGAATGTGCTTGATGCAAATCAAAACATCCTGTTTGCAACTAGGGCACAAGTGCTGCCACTGATGGGGTGTCTGTGTGGCCCAATTTTTAGAAAAAAGGGAGACTCCGCTTGGAGTAACCCTTGCTTACATTGTTTTTAAAAATGATCCAAGATGAACAAGTCATGGTTCAGCAAAGACTTTATCTACCTACCCCGGTGTCATGCTGAGGACGGGTAATTATGGCGTATTTTTGAATGTGCTTGATGCAAATCTAGCTGTGAAGTGTACAACTGGGGCACATGTGCTGCCACTGAAGGGGTGGGTATGTGTGGGGCCCAATTTTTGGAAAAAAAAGTGAGACTCCACTTGGAGTAACCCTTGCTTACATTGTTTTTAAAAATGATCCAAGATGAACAGAGCTGGGATCAGGAAAGACTTAGCTACCTACCCCGGTGTCATCCTGGAGACGGTTAAGGATGGCATATTTTTGAATGTGCTTGATGCAAATGTACCTGTGAAGTGTACAACTGGGGCACAACTGCTGCCACTGAAGGGGTGTCTGTGTGGCCCAATTTTTGGAAAAAAGGGAGACTCCGCTTGGAGTAACCCTTGCTTGCATTGTTTTTAAAAATGATCCAAGATGATCAAGTCATGGTTCAGCAAAGACTTTATCTACCTACCCCGGTGTCATGCTGGGGACGGTTAATTATGGCGTATTTTTGAATGTGCTTGATGCAAATCTAGCTGTGAAGTGTACAACTGGGGCACAACTGCTGCCACTGATGGGGTGTCTGTGTGGCCCAATTTTTGGAAAAAAGGGAGAACTCCGCTTGGAGTCACCTTGTGGTGTTTTACATGATTTTAGAAGGGCGTGCCATGCCTATAGCTGTGTCTCCTCCTCTTTTTCCTTGTCCAGCTCTTTTGTTTTCGCATGCGTATATGTCCTTGTCACTTTCCCATGTGTTTGTGTTGTGTTGTGAGTTGTTTGTCACCTTTTGGACACCTTTGAGGGTGTTTCTAGGTGTTTTTATGTGTTTGTGATTGCCTGCCATTGTTACCAATGCGGTTCGAGTTCGGTTCATTGAACGTTCCCCGAACTGAACTCGAACGAGACCTCCGTTCGACGAACCGAACTCGAGCCGAACCACGACCGGTTCGCTCATCTCTAGTTGCAACCTCACTTTAAGATCTAAAGATTGTTGAACAAATTATTCCTCTGTATTGTTTACCCTCCGCAACCTCAAAAACTGGCTGTACGGTACGGCTGCTTTAGTGTGGGACGGGTGGGCGCTATGAAAATGTAAGAGTGAGTTAGACGCCGTGGGCTTTCTGAATACTTGCGTGTGGATCTCTCCACCGCGAATGTAGACCTCTACTTCCAAAAAATTGAGGGTATCACCACCAAAAGAGGAAGTGAAAGACATATTCATTGTATTAGTGGTGTTAAGGTGGGACACAAAACTCGAGAACAATGCCTCCGTGCCGTCCCATACAATGAATATGTCGTCCACATACCTCAAGTAGTGGCGAATATACCTCATGTAGGGATTAGTATCAGAAAAAAACATATTTGCATTCAAAAGAACCCAGAAATATGTTGGCCATGGAGCAAGATACGGGGGTACCCATAGTGGTACCCCTGCAATGCAGATACCACTGGTCCAAAAACATAAAAATATTTTTTGATAGAACAAATTCAAGGGCCTCCCCCACAAAATCACAAAAACGGTCGCTTTTCCCACTCTCTGCCACCATGTCCCTAACAGCCTGTACACCCAGCTTTTGAGGGATCCGAGTGTACAAACTCTCGGCGTCTATTGACGTCAATTTAAAGCCCTCCTGCCATGATACACCCTTTAGCAGCATCAAAAAATCACTACTATCCTTAACATAAGAGGGGATATGACACAAAATTGGTCTTAATAGCCAATCGAGATAGTGTGACAGGGGCTCCGTAAGTGAGCCAATTCCTGCCACTATCGGGCGGCCAGGTGGATTATCCCTACTCTTATGTATTTTGGGTGTACAGTACCAGTACGGCTTTGTGGGATAGGGAGGAATCAGCTTCTCAGTCTGTGCACTAGAGAGGAAGCCCAAAACCACATACCTGTCCAAAAGGCATACTAACTGCTTTTTGTATTCCTGGATAGGATTAGAGGGCAAAGGGGTATATGTAGCTCTTACTGAAAGCTGTTTTACACATTCCTGAATATAGTCTTTGTGGGCAAGGAGGACAACATTGCCCCCCTTGTCCGCTTCGCGGAACACCGTGTCCCCCCAACCCCTCATAGTGTGGACAGCGGCCAGTTCACCCTGACTCAAATTCTGAGTAGGACCTGTATAAATAAGTGCCTCTATATCTTTAAGGACAGAGTCCTGAAACAAATCAATCATGCTAGGGAAAAATAGACTTATCAGTAGAGTTGAGCGCGGTTCGTGGTTCGTGGTTCTCCAGTTCTAGGCTCGAGTGATTTTGGGGCATGTTCTAGATCGAACTAGAACTCGAGCTTTTTGCAAAAGCTCGATAGTTCTAGAAACGTTCGAGAACGGTTCTAGCAGCAAAAAACCAGCTAAATCCTAGCTTGGTTTCTGCTGTAATAGTGTAAGTCACTCTGTGAATCACACTATTATGACATTTCAGTGTATAGTGTGCGTGAACAGCGCCTTCAGATCACTGCTGTTTCTATAATGGCGATCGCCATTTTTTTTTTTTTTTTCTTGTCTTCCTTCCCTAAGCGCGCGCGTCTTGTGGGGCGGGCCAGCATGTCAGCCAATCCCAGACACACACACAGCTAAGTGGACTTTTAGCCAGAGAAGCAACGGCATGTGTGATAGGATGTCCATGTCACATGTCCCTGCATTATAAAAACGGACATTTTCCTCCAGGACGCCATTATCTGCCTTCTGCGTCTTTGGTGTCAGACATCACTGTCGCAGCTCCGTCCTCCTGAGTCCTATCGCCGATACAGCTGTATGCGCTGCATACACAGCGTTATACAGCTTAGGGAGAGCACATTCTAGCAGTCCTTTTAAGGGCTCAAACCGGCAGGGTCAGAGAGCCATAGGTGACAGGTCCTGAAAACAGCAACAGCGTCTGTGTAGCCAAGGTCAGGGATTTCCTCCCTGTATTTCACCATTAGGAGGGAATAGAAAGGCAGGCTTCCATTCCTCTACCCAGAGCCCCACAATCCTGCCACTGTACCCTCTTGTCCTCTGCACACTCCAACTCATTATAACTAAGCCATTATACTAGCAAACACTCAGAGTACCTAGTGGCATCCTAAACGTGGCTATTGGACTTTGCTATAGTCCCACTAGTGCAAAGACATTTGCAGAGCACGTCTGCCTGCATTGCAGACTCCAACTCTTTTTAACTAAGCCATTATACTAGCAAACAGTCAGTGTACCTAGTGGCATCCTAAACGTGGCTATTGGACTTTGCTATAGTCCCACTAGTGCAAAGACATTTGCAGAGCACGTCTGCCTGCATTGCACACTCAAACTTTTTTAAACTAAGCCATTTTACTAGCAAACACTCAGTGTACCTAGTGGCATCCTAAACGTGGCTATTGGACTTTGCTATAGTCCCACTAGTGCAAAGACATTTGCAGAGCACGTCTGCCTGCATTGCACACTCCACCTTTTTTTAACTAAGCCATTATACTAGCAAACAGTCAGTGTACCTAGTGGCATCCTAAACGTGGCTATTGGACTTTTGTCTATTCACACTATTGTAAAGATATTTGCAGCACGTCTGCCTGCATTGCACACTCCACCTTTTTTTAACTCAGCCATTATACTAGCAAACAGTCAGTGTACCTAGTGGCATCCTAAACGTGGCTATTGGACTTTTGTCTATTCACACTATTGTAAAGATATTTGCAGCACATCTGCCTGCATTGCACACTCCACCTTTTTTTAACTCAGCCATTATACTAGCAGTCAGTGTACCTAGTGGCATCCTAAACGTGGCTATTGGACTTTTGTCTATTCACACTATTGTAAAGATATTTGCAGCACGTCTGCCTGCATTGCACACTCCACCTTTTTTTAACTCAGCCATTATACTAGCAAACAGTCAGTGTACCTAGTGGCATCCTAAACGTGGCTATTGGACTTTTATCTATTCACACTATTGTAAAGATATTTGCAGCACGTCTGCCTGCATTGCACACTCCAACTCATTATAACTAAGCCATTATACTAGCAAACAGTCAGTGTACCTAGTGGCATCCTAAACGTGGCTATTGGACTTTTGTCTATTCACACTATTGTAAAGATATTTGCAGCACGTCTGCCTGCATTGCACACTCCACCTTTTTTTAACTCAGCCATTATACTAGCAAACAGTCAGTGTACCTAGTGGCATCCTAAACGTGGCTATTGGACTTTTGTCTATTCACACTATTGTAAAGATATTTGCAGCACGTCTGCCTGCATTGCACACTCCACCTTTTTTTAACTCAGCCATTATACTAGCAAACAGTCAGTGTACCTAGTGGCATCCTAAACGTGGCTATTGGACTTTTGTCTATTCACACTATTGTAAAGATATTTGCAGCACGTCTGCCTGCATTGCACACTCCACCTTTTTTTAACTAAGCCATTATACTAGCAAACAGTCAGTGTACCTAGTGGCATCCTAAACGTGGCTATTGGACTTTTGTCTATTCACACTATTGTAAAGATATTTGCAGCACGTCTGCCTGCATTGCACACTCCACCTTTTTTTAACTCAGCCATTATACTAGCAAACAGTCAGTGTACCTAGTGGCATCCTAAACGTGGCTATTGGACTTTTGTCTATTCACACTATTGTAAAGATATTTGCAGCACGTCTGCCTGCATTGCACACTCCACCTTTTTTTAACTAAGCCATTATACTAGCAAACAGTCAGTGTACCTAGTGGCATCCTAAACGTGGCTATTGGACTTCTGTATAGTCCCACTAGTGCAAATCTATGTGCAGCACCTCTGCATGACACCCTCCTGCTCTGTTTTTAATGAGCTATAATGATAGCAAAAAATACTGCCATTTTGTGGCATCATAGAACTGGCTGTTGTATTCCATTAGTGCCCCACTGGTGACAAGCTATTTATAGCACCTCTACATGACACCCTCATGCACATTTTGCTACGCTAATGTTATAGCAAACTCATGGAATTCATTGCTGCATTTCATAATTCGGAGGGATAGAAAGTCAGGCTTCCTTTAGCTTTTCCTTCTGTTCATAGACAGCATCTCCAAGAGCAATTTCCCCTCCACGTCTAAGTGTGGAGAGGCAGCTAGTGCGCATGCGTGTGCCGATTTACCCCAGCTGCAGCCTAATTACAGTGTTTTGCCTAGTGAGTATGCTCAGCCTGACTGTGTTATTCCTGACGCTAAGTCTTCATTTCGGGATACAGCGCATGCTCCCACACTAAGTGTGAAAAGCCTCTTTGCACAGGTGCTTGCATTCCATGCCGGGTCTAAGTCCTGTTTTGTGCCTAGACACCATGCTAAAGCTGATAGTCTTTTTTCAGAGACTGTATTTCATGCTACTGAGCATGCTCAGGAACTTACTGCATCAGAGACTAGGTACGGTAATGAACTCTTGGGCCCTGCCCCTGATGTGGGGGTCCCATATAGACCACAGGGCATCAGCTGTCCTCCCAAATAGCTTGCAGAGGCCCACCCATATGACTTGTCACCGCATTATTGATAGTCAGACGATGACTGGTGAGGTGTTTGGGTCATGGCAGCCATGAGGTCATCATTGAAGTTGCGGTTCCAAATAGGACGCTACTTATGCCACTCATGACGTGTCACTTTACTTTTGTCTCCAGGAGGTGCATTGTGGTTCACCCTGGTTTGGGGCGGACCCAGGTTATAAAAGGGGCTGGAGCCAACAAGGAGGTGCGCAGTCTTCTATTATGCTACGAAAGAGCACACCTCCATGTGTTGAACCCATTGCGGCTTTAGGCCAGAGGTAGGCAGGGATAGGGTGGTGGATGCAGGCCACCACCACAGTTGGTAACGCAGAACGGTTAAGACCAGCTCCTGTCCTACCAGTCCTGCTTGTGCAGCCCAGTGGCATTAACAGGCCTGCTGCTGCTGATGCACCTGCTGTCCACAGGTGTGGCCCCTACGCACACGGTCAGCGTACTCAATGGCCCCTGTGTGGTTAACAGGGAGTTCCTGGGCTGGGTGGGCATGTGGACCCTGTGACACTAACAGGGCTCCCAGTCTCCAGATCCGAATGGCGTCTAACTCGGTTCAGGATACTATTAGTTTCATAGCCACACAGCTCTGTATCCTCCACCAAACCTTCCAGTTGCCAAACTCTCCTTTTCCAACTGGGAGCACGGTGGACACTGACTGCTGAAGGTGATATATACCTTTCTCTTTCTTTTCTTATTAATTTACGTTATATAGCGGTAACATAGTATATACCACTTTATCCAAATCTGCCAGTCACACTGTAACAGATGGTGTTTCTTCAGCAAATGTTACTGTTGCTTAACCACCAAATCCACGGACCAAAACTTATTTCCCCTTTCCAACACACCTGTTCCCCTTTCCACCAGCATCTGTCCTTTTTCAACTCATTTTGGTATATGAACAAAAGTGCAACTCTGCAGGGACACCGTACTCAACGCCATCTCAGCACAGCAGCCAGCCCTCGGTCCCTCAGATGTGGACAAGTAAAAGACCATTTCCTCCTATCCATGACAAAGCGTTGAGATTCACTCTGTGCAGCACTGGTGTTTAGTGGGAAAGTAGATCTAAGATTGCGTACCACATTATGCAGATACTCCTGTATACGTGCGTCCATTTCTATGGCACGAATTATTTTGCCAAATTTTGTCTTGTACCGGGGATGTAACAGTGTGGCAACCCAGTATTCTGGATTACTTTGAATTCGTACAATCCGAGGGTCATGTTGTAGGTAGTGCAGCAAGAAGCCGCTGATGTGTCTTGTGCATCCAGGAGGACCAAGTCCTTGGTGTGTTGGTGGCAGAGAGGTGAGAATCGTGCCTCCTTCCTCTGCCCTCTCACCACAACCTCGCACAACCGAAATGTGAGCAAGCTCTCACTCATCTGCTGAGTCTTCCATGCCCATCGCAAGTTCGTCCTCCATTTCTTCATTGGCTCCTGCACCTTCCTCAACACTTTTTGCTGATACTATGCACCCTTGTTAATCACTCTCCCTCACCATGACTGCCGCCTAGGTGCCGCTGACCATCTGGACCTCGTAGATCTTGTTATCCCTTCCGCATATGACTCCTCCTGTACTTCCTCCCCTTCCTCTTGTCCCAACACCTGACTCCGAATAATAATTACAGTGCGCTCCATCATGTAGATGACCAGAATTGTCACGCTGAGAATGACATTGCCAGTGCTAAACATCTTCGTCGACATTTGTAAACTGTGTAGCAGGGTGCATAGGTCCTTGATCTGACACCACTCCAGCAGCGTGATCTGCACCACCTCTGGATCAAGTTAGGCCAGGCTATATGTCATAACGTATTGCAGCAGGGTTCGGCGGTGCTGCCACAAACGCTGCAACATGTGCAGATTCAAATTCCTGCGTGTGGGCACATCGCATTTCAGGCGTTTAACCAGCAGACCTAAAGACTTCTGTTGCGACGAAAGTTGTTGAGCTGCTGTGTGCGCACGATGGAAGTGAGCACATAGCGAGCGTGCACGCTGCACAAGGCCATGTAGGCCGTGATGGTGTTTTAAAAATTGATGGAGAATTAGGTTCAACACGTGAGCCATACAAGGCACGTGTGTCACATTGCCATGCTGATGGCCCGCAGCCAGGTTTGCATCATTGCCGCACACAGCTGTTAAGTCACCAACGGAGTCCGCTCCGTCAATTTGTACTCCGGTCGCCAGGTGACAACGTGTTCCTTTCATGAATAGTGCTGATGATGGGAGAGGAGTCGATGCCAGCGGCGCAGGTAGACGCAGGTTATGCTCACACACTGGGCTGCATTACCTTGACAGATGCAGAATCTCTGGCTGAATGTAGCTGGTGGGTATCTCACAGATGAAATACCATCATACAGCTACAACCAATGGGAAGACACCACACCCTTTTTTATGCCCATCCTGTCTTTTGACCACTGCCAGACATAGCTATGAACCTCTGGTTAATTTTACCCCCAGTTCTGTTTTATGATTTTGTGTGCTTGTTACCTGACTACTTTTCCTGCTTGCTGTTTATGTACCTTGTTGGCCGATCCGCATTTCACCTCTGCTTGTTTTCTGATTAAGTCCTGCCCGTCCCATTCTGTTCCTGTTCCTCAATTAATGTTTTGACCCTGCCTGACTACTATTCTCTAGAACTGCAGCCTTCCACAGGTATTAATCACCTTGGGCCCTGTGTAATTCCTAATCCCTGTATAGGGGTTAAAGGGTTTCAGGGTTCTAGGGGTCCTACTTGGTGAGTGGCTTCCCTCTAGCCTATCATTAACAGCCCATCTGAGTGTGTGGATCAAGGAAGGCGTTACACCGTGCTCTCTGCAGAAGGCCATGTGGGCCAGGATAGTGCTTTAAAAATTGCTGGACAACCAGGTTCAACACGTGAACCACACAAGCCATGTGTGTCACATTGTCACAGCGAAGGGCCGCACCCATGTTTGCATCATTGTCGCACCCGGCCTTCCCTGGCTGCTGGTTCAGTGGAGACAACCATTGATGAAACTCGGTCTCCAGAGCTAACCGTCCACAACTTCTCAGCGGTGTGACTCACATTTCCCATACATTTCAAAGTAAACCTTTGACCGCCTGATGGCATTGAGCTCTGCTGCCAGCATAGTAAGGAGGTGTGTGGTATTCCTTGTGCGCAGTTACAAGGAAGGGTGGCCTGACCACACAGGGTTTGCGCCAAGGTGGAGGACCCACACGAGGTTGAAGAGGCAGAAGCAGTGTATTAACTTCTACATACAGAAGAAGGATTGAAACAACTCGTGGGGACGGCAAGACTTGGACAGCAGACCCTTCTCCATCTCTCACCATAGTTTGCCAGTGCCCAGTCAGTGACATGTAATGACCCTGTCTATGCTTACTGGTCCAAGTATCTGTGTTGAAATGCACCCTGTCGCACACAGAGTTGCTCAAGGAAGAGGTGATGTTGTGTGCGACATGCTGGTGTAGCGCGGGCATGCTGTTCTTGGAGAAGCAGTGGTGATTGGGCATCTTGTACTGGATCACAGCGACAGACATAAGGTCTCTAAAATCCTGTGCGTCCACTAGGCGGGAAGGCAGCATTTCGGTAGCCAACAGCTTACAGAGGGATAGAGTCAACCTCTTAGCTTTGTCATGGGTCGCAGGAAGTGGCCTTTTATTTGACCACATCTGAGGGACAGAGATCTGGCTGCTGTGTGTAGACGGTGTTGAGTAGGGTGTCCCTGGAAAAATGCAGGTTTGTGAGGAATGTGCAGGCGGACACATGATGTTGCCTTCATCCAACGTTGGTGCTATCAATGTCTGAGAGAGCTGTACACACGTACTTGTTTCCCCTTCCAAACCAACTGACGACCTACCAAGCAAACTGCCTGTTGCGGTTACAGTGGTGGAAGTTGTGGGTGGAAAAACAGGTGTGACAGATGTCCCCACAGTCCTAGAAGATGACGAGCGCGCGGATGCACTGGAAGGGGCAGGCGGTGGATGGTTCGCTCCGCTAGGCCGCATTGCAGCATGGTGAGCTTCCCACCGGGCCATATGATATTTATTCATGTGACGATTCATGGAAGAAGTTGTCAAACTGCTGAGGTTTTGACCTCTACTAAGAGAACCATGACAAATTTTACAGATCACATAATTTGGGCGATCTTTTTCTATGTCAAAAAAGGACCAGGCTAGGCAAGGCTTAGAGGCCATGCGACCTGTTGATCCACCCCGAATAATGCTCAGAGGCAGAGTGGTGGCTGAGGATGCAGTTGTAGACGTGCTACCAGTACTCCGACTCTGTCCACGAAGGCGCAAGGTAACTTCGTCGTCGGTTGCATCCTCCTCCACCGCCTCTGTTGACCTCCTCGAGTGTCTGACTGTGGGTTGACAGTAGGTGGGATCTAGAACTTCATCATCAATTGATGTGTTTGCACTCCCCTCCCCCTCAGACCGAGCCTCTTCTTGCCCTGACCGAATATTTCAGTTGTCATCCCAATCGGGTATCTGCGTCTCATCTTCATCAGTATGTTCCTCATTGTCTATAACCACAGGTGTTGGAAAGGCAGCATTTTGGTAGCCAACAGTTTGCAGATGCTGAAAGTCAACCTCCAAGCCATGTCATGACCTTCTAAAAGCATGTAAAACACAGCGAGGGAACTCCAACCACAGTCTCCCTCGTTGCCACTAACTGGGCCACACACACCCCACTTGACTGGCATCGGTTGACCCCCCCTTTTGAAAAAGAAAAAGATGCTTTGCATGAAGCACTCTCAAAAATACGCGTGCCTTTCCCGTCCCCTGGCTGACCCAGGGGAAGAAAAGTCCTCTGAGAGCCATGACTTGTTCATCTTGGTTCTTTTAGAAACACAGCGAGGGGACTCCAACCACAGTCTCCCTCGTTGCCACTAACTGGGCCACACACACCCCACTTGACTGGCATCGGTTGACCCCCCCTTTTGAAAAAGAAAAAGATGCTTTGCATGAAGCACTCTCAAAAATACGCGTGCCTTTCCCGTCCCCTGGCTGACCCAGGGGAAGAAAAGTCCTCTGAGAGCCATGACTTGTTCATCTTGGTTCTTTTAGAAACACAGCGAGGGGACTCCAACCACAGTCTCCCTCGTTGCCACTAACTGGGCCACACACACCCCACTTGACTGGCATCGGTTGACCCCCCCTTTTGAAAAAGAAAAAGATGCTTTGCATGAAGCACTCTCAAAAATACGCGTGCCTTTCCCGTCCCCTGGCTGACCCAGGGGAAGAAAAGTCCTGTGAGAGCCATGACTTGTTCATCTTGGTTCTTTTAGAAACACAGCGAGGGGACTCCAACCACAGTCTCCCTCGTTTCCACTAACTGGGCCACACACACCCCACTTGACTGGCATCAGTTGACCCAATTTTCAAGATGAAAAAGATGCTTTGCATGAAGCACTCTCAAAAATACGCGTGCCTTTCCCGTCCCCTGGCTGACCCAGGGGAAGAAAAGTCCTCTGAGAGCCATGACTTGTTCATCTTGGTTCTTTTAGAAACACAGCGAGGGGACTCCAACCACAGTCTCCCTCGTTGCCACTAACTGGGCCACACACACCCCACTTGACTGGCATCGGTTGACCCCCCCTTTTGAAAAAGAAAAAGATGCTTTGCATGAAGCACTCTCAAAAATACGCGTGCCTTTCCCGTCCCCTGGCTGACCCAGGGGAAGAAAGGTCCTCTGAGAGCCATGACTTGTTCATCTTGGTTCTTTTAGAAACACAGCGAGGGGACTCCAACCACAGTCTCCCTCGTTGCCACTAACTGGGCCACACACACCCCACTTGACTGGCATCAGTTGACCCAATTTTCAAGATGAAAAAGATGCTTTGCATGAAGCACTCTCAAAAATACGCGTGCCTTTCCCGTCCCCTGGCTGACCCAGGGGAAGAAAAGTCCTCTGAGAGCCATGACTTGTTCATCTTGGTTCTTTTAGAAACACAGCGAGGGGACTCCAACCACAGTCTCCCTCGTTGCCACTAACTGGGCCACACACACCCCACTTGACTGGCATCAGTTGACCCAATTTTCAAGATGAAAAAGATGCTTTGCATGAAGCACTCTCAAAAATACGCGTGCCTTTCCCGTCCCCTGGCTGACCCAGAGGAAGAAAAGTCCTCTGAGAGCCATGACTTGTTCATCTTGGTTCTTTTAGAAACACAGCGAGGGGACTCCAACCACAGTCTCCCTCGTTGCCACTAACTGGGCCACACACACCCCACTTGACTGGCATCGGTTGACCCCCCCTTTTGAAAAAGAAAAAGATGCTTTGCATGAAGCACTCTCAAAAATACGCGTGCCTTTCCCGTCCCCTGGCTGACCCAGGGGAAGAAAAGTCCTCTGAGAGCCATGACTTGTTCATCTTGGTTCTTTTAGAAACACAGCGAGGGGACTCCAACCACAGTCTCCCTCATTTCCACTAACTGGGCCACACACACCCCACTTGACTGGCATCAGTTGACCCAATTTTCAAGATGAAAAAGATGCTTTGCATGAAGCACTCTCAAAAATACGCGTGCCTTTCCCGTCCCCTGGCTGACCTAGGGGAAGAAAAGTCCTCTGAGAGCCATGACTTGTTCATCTTGGTTCTTTTAGAAACACAGCGAGGGGACTCCAACCACAGTCTCCCTCGTTTCCACTAACTGGGCCACACACACCCCACTTGACTGGCATCAGTTGACCCAATTTTCAAGATGAAAAAGATGCTTTGCATGAAGCACTCTCAAAAATACGCGTGCCTTTCCCGTCCCCTGGCTGACCCAGGGGAAGAAAAGTCCTCTGAGAGCCATGACTTGTTCATCTTGGTTCTTTTAGAAACACAGCGAGGGGACTCCAACCACAGTCTCCCTCGTTGCCACTAACTGGGCCACACACACCCCACTTGACTGGCATCGGTTGACCCCCCCCTTTTGAAAAAGAAAAAGATGCTTTGCATGAAGCACTCTCAAAAATACGCGTGCCTTTCCCGTCCCCTGGCTGACCCAGGGGAAGAAAAGTCCTCTGAGAGCCATGACTTGTTCATCTTGGTTCTTTTAGAAACACAGCGAGGGGACTCCAACCACAGTCTCCCTCGTTGCCACTAACTGGGCCACACACACCCCACTTGACTGCCATCAGTTGACCCAATTTTCAAGATGAAAAAGATGCTTTGCATGAAGCACTCTCAAAAATACGCGTGCCTTTCCCGTCCCCTGGCTGACCCAGGGGAAGAAAAGTCCTCTGAGAGCTATGACTTGTTCATCTTGGTTCTTTTAGAAACACAGCGAGGGGACTCCAACCACAGTCTCCCATTTTGCCACTAACTGGGCCACACACACCCCACTTGACTGGCATCGGTTGACCCCCCCTTTTGAAAGAGAAAAAGATGCTTTGCATGAAGCACTCTCAAAAATACGCGTGCCTTTCCCGTCCCCTGGCTGACCCAGGGGAAGAAAAGTCCTCTGAGAGGCATGTCCACATTGTCAGTGGACAGACGCGTGTGCTTATCTGCCAGCAGACCACCAGCAGCACTGAAGACAGGTTCCGAGAGAACGCTGGCTGCAGGACACGACAAGATCCCCAAGGCGTACGTGGCGAGCTCAGGCAATTTATCCAGATTGGAAGCCTAAAATGAGCAGTTTCCTTGCATATACTCATATATCTGTGTGTCCTCCTCTTTTTCCTCGATGTTTCCTTGCATATACTCATATATCTGTGTGTCCTCCTCTTTTTCCTTGTCCAGCTGTTTTGTTTTCGCATGAGTATATGTCCTTGTCACTTTCCCATGTGTTTGTGTTGTGTTGTGAGTTGTTTGTCACCTTTTGGACACCTTTGAGGGTGTTTTCTAGGTGTTTTTCTGTGTTTGTGATTGCCTGCCATTGTTTCCTATTGGCTCGAGTTCGGTTCGTCGAACGTTCGACGAACCGAACTCGAACGGGACCTCCGTTCGGCGAACCGACCTCGAGCCGAACCGGGACCGGTTCGCTCATCTCTACTTATCAGCCCTTCGATGTGGCTTGACAAATGTTGCCCACCGATTAATTACCGGTGTGGCAACTGCAGATTCTGTAATCCGCACCTCACTGGCCGCTCACTACAGGTTGGATCTCATTTGCACAAAGTCCAACAATTAATTTCATGTAAGACCAAGTTTGTAGTCTATGTGATCTTCTGCCCGTGCGGGAGATTTTACATAGGCAATACTATAAGATGTTTGTATATAAGATTCAAGAAACACTACAATTCCATTGATGCGTGATCAACACGATGGTAACCCGGGCGCGCTGCGTTTTGCGGGCCTAAAAAGGGTCACCCTCCTCTCTAAGGGGGGGTGACTTACAGAAATTGTTGTTACAAACGGAGGCCAGGCTAATAATTAATTATGGAGCGCAGGGCGACCTGGGTCTTAATGATCAACTTGATCTTACTGTATTTTTGTAAAATATCCTGTATTTGTACCTTTTGTCCTTTTCAGAATGTTGATTTTATTACAATTATGCATGTAAAATTGTATTTTATAGCACATGAGTGATTATATGTATTTATATATGCATTCCCTGCTTGTTTTTATGTGGGTTGTGACGTAACCTGTAAGCACTCCTACATAAGGGATGGTGTTCTGTCACCACATGTGGACCCGTGGAAGGCTAATCAGTAGGCGAAACGGCCGTCATCCTCTAACAGAAGCCGGCATACAGGTTGCCTCCAGCCTTTTATCTTGCACTTTATTGAATAAATCTCATCCAGCACAGCGGAAAAGTGCGGTCTATTTTCTTACCTTGTTACCATATGGATCTTGCTTCATGACGGGCACCCCGCTCTGGATTCTGAACTAATTACGGCTTGACTGCAAGCGCATGCGGTACCGCAGGTAAACACGCAGTGGTGCAGGACCGATCTTGTTTATTCATGTCTCTGTGTGTCTGTCTCTTTCTGTCTGTCTCTTTCTATTTGTCTCTTTCTGTCTGTCTCTTTCCCTGTCTGTCTCTTACCCTGTCTGTCTCTTTCCCTGTCTGTCTCTTTCCCTGTCTGTCTCTGTGTATCTGTCTGATTGTCCCTTCTCTATCTATCTCTGTCTTTCTGTGTGTCTGTCTCTATCCATGTGTGTCTCTGTCTCTATCCATGTCTCTCTGTGTCTATCTCTCTGTCTGTCTCTGAATCAGTGTCTGTCTGTCTTTCTCTCTCTCTGTGTCTGTCAGTCTCTTTCCCAGACTGTCTTTTTCCCCGTCTCTCCTTTTCCCCATCTGTCTCGTTCCAGGTCTATCTCGTTCCAGGTCATACACTGCAAATAAACTGTGCTGATAGAACAGGGGAGAATAACATCCCTCTCCCCATAGAAAGTGAGAGCGCACAGGAACTCAGCAGAGTTCATTCTGCAGCATGTCATACACCGCAAATATACTGTGGTGAAAGTACAGGGGAGAATGACATCCCTCTCCCCATAGAAAGTGAGAGTGCACATGGACTCAGCAGAGTTCATTCTGACTTATACGTGGAAGGAAATATACTAAGGGATTGTGTTAAATGTGCAGAATGTGTTTAAAGTGAAGAAGGAATCCTGGGAGAAGAAAATAGATAAAATGAAGATGACAAGTAACAAAAAATTTTGTACATAAGTGAAAATAGGGAGTAGAAATAAAACTATTAGGGATTAAAGACAAAAAAATCCAATGTTGATGGATAATATAAGTATTATGTATATGAGTATACTGTAAGCAAACTTAACAAAAAATAAATTATTCAGCTTACCCTTGTAGAAATTCATTGAGCAGGTGCAGTCATCAGGGAAGGTGCACGGAAAATGCTCAGGTAGGCATGTGACCAAAAACGAAAAATTATTTCAGCACGTCTTCTGAATAATTAAACATTTGTTTCTTTATTTAGTTCTTTTTAAAAACCATAGCAGGAAAAATTCAAAATGGATAGCTATTCCCATAACATGTTAACAAATCTCTTACGCTTTTCTCTCATGTGCTAGGCTTATTCATAATGACCAAACTCAGATCTGTGCTGATCTGATATCCTGCTAAAGGAGGAAGTGAGGTAAAAAAACACATAAAAACTACTCCACCCGACAAACCCAATCAAATGACAATTACAACCCTCAGACATAGTAAGAAAAATGGTGATTGTCAATCCAAAAGCATGACATTCATAAAAGATGAACAAAATGATGAGATAATAAAAATATGCCTATATCTTTTTTTTTCCTTCTCTATTTTTCCCTTCTCCCTTCCTAATAAAATAACTTACATCAAATTTTGAATAAGATCTGAGGGAGCTCGTGTATCTAAACGCAATATCCAGTACGCTTCTCTTTTATACATTTCATGTTCGATGTTAACGCCTCTGTGTTTCATGTTGATTTTCTCAATTGCGCTTATCCATAAACTAGACATATCTCCAGAATTTTCTTGGAGAAAATATCTTGAAACACCTGATAGACTACAGGTAGTATAGTAGTGTGCTCATAAATGTGCTCAGATAACAGTTTTCATAGTGTACGGGTTGTGCAACCTATATACTGTATTCTACATTTTTCACAAGAGACTAAGCATATAAGATAGGTACTCCCTCAGTTCATTAATGATTTTATGCCATAATTATCTCCTGTTTAATAAGATGAAAAACTGCTGCTGTTGTTCATATATTTACATGCTCCACATAATTTGTGGTTGCAGCGAAATGAACCCACAATAGCTAACCAATAGGAACCTTGTTTATGTATTCCGGGTGTTCCGACCTTTGTGATTACTTAGTGAAAGGAAATTACCAATTGTCATTCCTCTTTTAGAGGCACATTTCACCCCATTTGCTAGAATTTTTTTCACAATAAGGTCACTATTTAATACAAGCAAATACTTTTTGACAATATTCACAATCCATATTGATTGCTGTAGGTCATAGTAAAAACAATATTTGAAGAATAAATATCAGTATTTGAAACATTAATCTGCTCCAAATAGTCATCCCTGCTTTAAGAAGTTGTTTTGTTTTTAGCTATTTGCAAGGTAGAATTTTTATAACCTCTGTTGAGAAATCTGTTGTCTATAATTTTGCATTCCTGATTGTAAAGACTTCCAGTGGAACAGCAGCGTTTTGCACCTATGTATTTCCCAGTTGGGATATTATGGATAATGTGTCTAGGATGATTGCTAGTGGCATATAATAAAGAATTGCCTGAATTTGGTTTCCTAAAAAGACTGCACAATATTATATTGTCACTGGGGTCACCTCTTAAAGTCAAATTTAGAAATTAAATTTATCTAGAATAAGGGAAAGTCATATTGCAAGGGTTATTATTGAGATAGTCCACAAAAGGTTTTAGTCTTTCTGTGGCGCCCCTCCAGACCACCAAAACATCATTTATGTAATGAATGTATAAATAAACATCCTTGAAAAAAGGGTTAATTTCATTGTATACATATTGTTCTTCAAACCAATTCATAAACATGATGCCTATTGGGCTAAATTTAGCCGCCATTGCACAAAATCGACATGAAACACAGGAGCAATAACATCGAACATGAAATGTATAAAAGAGAAGCGTACTGGATAATGTGTTTAGATACACGAGCTCCCTCAGGTCTTATTCAAAATTTGATGTAAGTTATTTTATTAGGAAGGGAGAAGGGAAAAATAGAGAAGGAAAAAGAAGATGAAAAGAAAAAGATTTTTTTTAATGCATATTTTTATTATCTCATCATTTTGTTAATCTATTATGAATGTCATGCTTTTTGATTGACAATCACCATTTTTCTTGCTATGTCTGAGAGTTGTAATTGTCATTTGATTGGGTCTGTCGGGTGGAGTCGTTTTTATGTGTTTTTTACCTCACTTCCTTCTTTAGCAGGATATCCGATCAGCACAGATCTGAGTTTGGTCATTATGAATAAGCCTAGCACATGGGTGAAATGCATAAAAGACTTGTTAACATGTTATGGGAATAGCTATCCCATCTTGATTTTTTCATGCTATGGTTTTTAAAGAGAACTAAATAAAGAAAAAATGTTTAATTATTCATAAGACGTGCTGGAATAGTTTTTCGTTTTGTAAGCAAAACCAATTTTTTTTTGTTAGTGTGCAGTAGAGATAGAAAAAAAGTGTATTTGTTTGTGACAATACATATACATACACACACATACTGTACATCTATACATATATACACATATGTAAAAAAAAAAACACAATATATATTACACATACACCTAAAACACAAACACAGGCACATTAACATACAAACAAATGTGCGTATGGGGAGGAAAAAGGAATGTCATATATATGTATATAATATATAAAGGTGTGTGTGTGTGTGTGTGTGTATGTGTGTGTGTGTGCGTGTATGTCCGCTAAAGGAATCCGCACCGTCGCATTTAAAATCATGAAATTTTGCACAGACGCCTCATGTGACTCAAGGAATGTCATAGACAATGTTTTGACTAGAAAATGTATCCCCGAACTTTACAGTTACTCACCAAAAATCCTGCCTCCATTAAAGTTAATGGAGCTGGAAGTCACAGGTCATTGTTAGCAGCTGTGATTGGTTGCTATAGGAATCAAAGACATTCATAGTATAACAAGCATATGTGTGAGGTAATATAATATCAGTGGAGAAGGATAGAGACAGACAGAGACAGACAGACAGGGAAAGAGGCAGGCCCAGAACGACAGAGAGAGAAAGAGAGAGAGACAGAGAAACAGACAGAGAAAAAGAAAGGCAGAGAGACAGAGAAAAAGACAGACAGAGAGACAGAGAAAAAGACAGACAGAGAGAGAGACAGAGAAAGAGACAGACGGGGAGAGAGACAGATGGGAAAAGAGACAGACAGAGACAGGCAGAAAGGGAAAGAGACAGACAGAGAGACAGGGAAAGACAGACAGGGAAAGAGACAGACGGGGAAATTGACAGACCTGGAAAGAGGTCGGCACCTCGTTCCCTGAGGAAGATTCTACACCCTTATGAATTGAAACGTAAGTAGGGCGTTCTGGAGTCCTCCTAATGCCTGGACTGTCCGGTATACCTTTCATCCTCTTAACAAGCCTCCATAGGTTGATTTGCTGGCATACAAATTATGTGTCATCAGCACTCCAGGAACCTTGTACAAAGGACTATTTGGACTTAGTAATATTGATTGATAAATACATTGGACCCCATGTCCTCTATCTTGGTACAGATTTATTGTAATGCATTGTAATCATTGGAGTACATGATTTGCTTCACACATATACATCTGATGTACATTACTGGTGATCTGTTACTTGGTTTTGTGTTTATGCACAATTGTATATCTTATGTGCCTTGCAATTTTCCAGTGGGGGATTTCTTCATCCTTGTACTTTAAAAACTTTTTAATACCATTTGAATTGGTCATGGCGTTCATGTTTTTAAAAAAAGTTTTTTACTGAAATTTGTCACTGATTGTATAATAAATGATGTAGGCTTGCACTTTAAAAACTCAGATTCCTCGTCTCTATGAATTATGATTATGAGTTTGTGCTACCCAAGGGCTCCTTGTAAACATTGGACCTACGGGATTTTCTTTAGTATGGTGGCATGGAACCTTTTTCTAATACTGGAAAGAGACAGACCTGGAAAGAGACAGAGAGATAGAGACAGAGACAGGCAGACAGGAAAAATGACAGGCAGCAAAAGAGACTGACAGAGAGGCAGACAAAGATAGATGGGGAAAGAGACAAACAGGAAAGAGACATACCTAGGAAAGAGACAGACTTAGGGAAGAGACAGACCTGGGAAACAGACAGACCTGGGAAACAGACAGACCTGAGAAACAGACAGACCTGGGAAAGAGACAGACCTGGGAAAGAGACAGACCTGGGAAAGAGACAGACCTGGGAAAGAGACAGACCTGGGAAAGAGACAGACCTGGAAAGAGACAGACCTGGGAAAGAGACAGACCTGGAAAGAGACAAACAGAGATAGACACAGAGACAGACACAAAGAGACAGACAGGGAAAGAGACAGAGCGACAGATAGTCAGACAGAGACTGGGAGAGAGACAGACAGTTACTATCCCAGGCAATACCTGGGTACTACAGCTAGTGTGTGTATATATATATATATATATATATATATATATATATATATATACACAAGACAAAAAAGGGGGACCAGTCGCACACTGTGAAAAACAAAATAAATTCTACCTAAAAAATATAAATGGAGGTATTTGGAATATTATAATGGATTATACCAAGCAAAGAGACCCCTTTTTTTCTTAAAATATATAAATTGTATTATGAATAAAATAATAATATTATAAATAAAATTTATATATTTTAAGAAAAAAAGGGGTCTCTTTGCTTGGTATAAATTGTTTATTATACCGCTGTTGAAAAGAGAACAATCTTTTTGAGGTTTTGTTAGTGTGAATATTATAATGGCCATTGTAATGCTAGCCCAGTACCCATTCACGGCACCCTCCTTTGCTGGGTCCTACACTAAACTGCATCTTCTTCTGGGCTTTAAAAGCCTACAAGATCAGCTGGTGAACACAAAAGAGGCTAATGAAGCAGCCAGGATGTAACGCCTGCCCAGACTCAGATGGGCTGTAATGGACAGGCTAGAGGGAAGCCACTCACCAAGCAGGATCCCAAGAACCCTGAGACCCTTTAACCCCTATACAGTGATTTGGAATTACACAGGGCACTGGAGATCACTACCTGTGGAAGGCTGCAGTCCGATGAGAGTAGTCGTCAGGCAGGGTCAAACCAGGAATAGCAGAACAGGGACAGAATCGGCAGACAAGGACGTAATCAGAAACAAGCAGAGGTCAAAACCGGATCGCGCAGTGAGGTACAAAAGCAGCATGCAGAAGGGTAGTCAGGAAACAAGTGGTAATCAGCACATGAAATCACAGGACGGAACAGGAGCCAGAATTTTCAGATCTATCTCTGGCAGAGGTCAGCAGACAGGAGGGGCATTAAAAAGGGTGTGGTGTCTTCCCATAGGCTGTAGCTGAATGATGGTACTTCAGCTGGGAGACACCTGCCACCTACAGTCATCTAGTGGCACTGCAGATCCCAGGAAACCCAGACCAGTGGATGAACGGAGCTTGCGCCCACCGGCGTCGCTGGCATCGACTCCTCTCCCATCACCAGCACTATCTACAGTAGGAACACGGTGTCGCCTGGTGATCGGAGTAGAAGTCAATGGAGCGGACTCCGGTGGTGACGTAACACAGGAGCTAGAGTGCAAATCCAGCAAAACAGAGCGTCACTCCCTGTTATATGCATTATACAATAGAACATAAACAGAATGAAAGCAGGGGTTCCCTTGCTGGTTTCCCACGCTGGTACTAACCTGATTTAAAACCGTACTGGCAGCACTTTTACAAATGTGGACAGGTGCGTATCTGGGTGATGTGTATAAACAGTGTATCACAGTGTGCGTCTGGTCCCCCTTTTTTGTCTTGTTTTTATACACATCACCCAGATATGCACCTGTACACATTTGTAAAAGTGCTGCCAGTACAGTTTTAAATCAGATTAGTACCGTGGGAAACCAGCAAGGGAACCCCTGCTTTCATTCTGTTTTATGTTCTATTGTATAATGCATATAACAGGGAGTAATGCTCTGTTTTGCTGGATTTGCACTCTAGCTCCTGTGTTACGTCACCACCGGAGTCCGCTCCATCGACTTCTACTCCGATCACCAGGCGACACCGTGTTCCTACTGTGGATAGTGCTGGTGATGGGAGAGGAGTCGATGCCAGCGACGCCGGTGGGTGCAGGCTCCGTTCATCCACTGGTCTGGGAGTGATGCTCTGTTTTGCTGGATTTGAACTAGTTCCTGGCTGCTTCATTAGCCTCTTTTGTGTTCACCAGCTGATCTTGTAGGTTTTTAAAGCCCAGAAAAGATGCAGTTTAGTGTAGGACCCAGCAAAGGAGGGTGCTGTGAAGGAGCGCTGGGCTAGTATTATAATGGCCATTATAATTTTCCAAATACCTCCATTTATATTTTTTAGGTAGAATTTATTTTGGTTTTCACAGTGTGCGACTGGTCCCCCTTTTTTGTCTTGTATTTATACACATCACCCAGATACGCACCTGTCCACATTTGTAAAAGTGCTGCCAGTCCGGTGTGAAGTCAGGTTAGTACCAGCGTGGGAAACCAGCAAGGGAACCTGTAGGGAGAGGAAAGGGATATAATCAAGTAATGTGAGATAGGTAGGTGAGTCTCTTTGTAAGCCAGTGGAAAAGAAAATATTAGGGTTTAACTAAATATATAGTGACATGCCATGTGCATGGAAATTATTGTATATGTTATATAGTTATGAAGACAAACTTAGCATCAATGGCTGGGGAGATGTATATCCTGTGAGAGAATGCTTACACGTTCTCCTCAGACAAACAAGTAAAGGGGAAAAAGACAGTCATCATGAACTTGGGAAAAACATGAGGTTTTCAACTGGAAAAAAAAGGAAAAGGAGAAAAAGGGGTAAGAAAAAGGAAGACCCACTCACTCATAAAATAATACAGTGTATGTAAGCACTAAAGGGCAATTTACATGCTGCGATATCGATATTGCTAGCGAGCGTACCCGCCCCCGTCGATTGTGCGTCACGGGCTAATTGCTGCCCATGGCGCACAACATTGCTTACACCCATCACACGGACTTACCTTCCCTGCGAAGTCGCTGTGGCCGGCGAGCCACCTCCTTTCTAAGGGGGCGGTTTGTGCGGTGTCACAGCGACATCACACGGCAGCCATCCAATAGAAGCGGAGGGGCGGAGATGAGCGGGCGGAATATTTCACCCACCTCCTTCCTTCCTCATTGCTGGTGGACACAGGTAAGGAGATGTTCATCGTTCCTGCAGTGTCACACATAGCGATGTGTGATGCCGCAGGAACGACGAACAACCAGCGGCATGCACCACCAACGATATTATGAAAAGGAGTGACGTGTCAACGATCAACGATTTTTGACGTTTTTGCCATCGATGATCGTCGCTCCTAGCTGTCACACGCTGCGATGTCGCTAACGACACCGGATGTGCGTCACAAACACCGTGACCCCGACGATATATCGTTAGCGATGTCACAATGTGTAAAGCACCCTTAGGGCTGCATGCAAACGTTGTAGAATTTTTTGCTTTTTTGTCACATTTTAAACTGCACTGTGTCAATGACAAACTGCATGCTTTTGATTCCACAGCAAAATCTATAAGAAATCTGAATTCTCATGCATTTTTTTTGTCTGCGTTGATTTGTCAAATATTTGTGAAAATATTTGACAAAAAAAGAAGCGTTTCACTTGTTTTGTGTTTTTGCCATGTTTTGTCACCCTTTGAAATCAATGAGGTGGAACAAAAATGCATGGAAAAACAAATGGTACCACATTTTTGCGTTTTGCATGCGTTGCACTTGCTGGTTTGTCACTAAAAATGCAGGTCACCCACATTGGTCCAGGATAAAAGAAAACACTCTAGGAGTGAAAATCTCTCTCTTTCTCTTCCTGTCTCTCTGTCTCCACTTCATATTCACCGATCACCAGCACGGCTGTCACACTGTTCTCTCATGCTTCTGTCAGGGCCGCTCATTAGGCTCATACATATTCACTGCTGCCACTCAATAGGTTCATACATATTCACTGCTTCCCCCACTCATCGGTGTCTGTGATTGGTTGCACTCAGACGCGCCCCCATGCTGAGTGGCAGTTGTCTAACTGCAACCAATCACAGCCACCGGTGGGCGGGTGTATATCGAACAGTTAAATAAAAAAAAAAAACGGTGTACGGTGTCTATGAGAAACCCCCATTACTAATCTTTACGTTAAAGTAAATAAACATACCCAAAAATTCTTTATTTGAAATAAAAGACAAAAAAGTATCCTGTTTTACCATTTTTTTAACTCCCCAAACACCACTCCAGGTCCGACGTAATCCACACGAGTTCCTATGATGATTCCAGCACTGTTACATCTGACTGAAGTGCAGAAACCTCAACATTTAGAACCAGAGGCAATAGTGCTGAGAGGCGGTCACAAAAGACCACCACCCCAGACTGCACTACTCAGAGATACATGTATACACAAGAGGACAAGGAGTATACAGTAATATGAACAAGTTTGGGCACCCCTATTAATGTTAACCTTTTTTCTTTATAACAATTTGGGTTTTTGCAACAGCTATTTCAGTTTCATATATCTAATAACTGATGGACTCAGTAATATTTCTGGATTGAAATGAGGTTTCTTGTACTAACAGAAAATGTGCAATCCGCATTTAAACAAAATTTGACAGGTGCAAAAGTATGGGCACCTTAACATAAAAGTGACATTAATATTTTGTAGATCCTCCTTTTGCAAAAATAAAAGCCTCTAGTAGAGATGAGCGAACCGGCCGTGGTTCGGCTCGAGTTCGGTTCGCCGAACGAAGGTCTCGTTCGAGTTCGGCTCGGCGAACAGCTCGAACCACATAGGAAACAATGGGAGGCAATCACAAACACATAAAAAACTTAGAAAACACCCTCAAAGGTGTCCAAAAGGTGACAAACAACTCAAAACACAGACACATGGGAAAGTGACAAGAACAAATTCTCATGCGAAAACAAAACAGCGTTACAAGGGAAAGAGGATGAGACACAGATATAGGCATGGCATGCCCTTCTAAAATCATGTAAAACACCGCAAGGTTACTCCAAGCGGAGTCTCCCTTTTTTTCCAAAAATTGGGCAACAAACACACCCACCCCTTCAGTGGCAGCACTTGTGCCCCAGTTGTACACTTCACAGGTAGATTTGCATCAAGCACATTCAAAAATATGCCATACTTAACCGTCCCCAGGATGACACCGGGGTAGGTAGCAAAGTATTTGCTGATCCCAGCTCTGTTCATCATGGATCATTTTTAAAAACACTATAAGCAAGGGTTACTCCAAGCGGACTCTCCCTTTTTTCCTAAAATTGGGCCACACACACCCGCCCCTTCAGTGGCAGCACTTGTGCCCCACTTGTACACTTCACAGGTAGATTTGCATCAAGCACATTCAAAAATACGCCATACTTAACCGTCCCCAGGATGACACCAGGGTAGGTAGCAAAGTATTTGCTGATCCCAGCTCTGTTCATCTTGGATCATTTTTAAAAACACTGTAAGCAAGGGTTACTCTAAGCGGAGTCTCCCTTTTTTGCAAAAATTGGGCCACACACACACCTACCCCTTCAGTGGCAGCACTTGTGCCCCAGTTGTACACTTCACAGGTAGATTTGCATCAAGAACATTCAAAATTACGCCATACTTATCCGTCCCCAGGATGACACCGGGGTAGGTAGCAAAGTATTTGCTGATCCCAGCTCTGTTCATCTTGGATCATTTTTAAAAACACTGTAAGCAAGGGTTACTCCAAGCGGAGTCTCCCTTTTTTCCAAAAATTGGGCCACACACATACCCACCCCTTCAGTGGCAGCACTTGTGCCCCAGTTGTACACTTCACAGCTAGATTTGCATCAAGCACATTCAAAAATACGCCATACTTAACTGTCCCCAGGATGACACCGGGGTAGGTAGCAAAGTATTTGCTGTACCATGAATTGTTCATCTTAAATCATTTTTAAAAACACTGTAAGCAAGGGTTACTCCAAGCGGATTCTCCCTTTTTTCCAAAAATTGGGCCACACACACACCCACCCCTTCAGTGGCAGCACTTGTGCCCCAGTTGTACACTTCACAGGTAGATTTGCATCAAGCACATTCAAAAATACGCCATACTTAACCGTTTCTAGGATGACCCCGGGGTAGGTAGAAAAGTATTTGCTAAACCATGAATTGTTCATCATGGATCATTTTTAAAAACAATGTAAGCAAGGGTTACTCCAAGCGGAGTCTCCCTTTTTTCCAAATATTGGGCCACACACACACCCACCCCTTCAGTGGCAGCACTTGTGCCCCAGTTGTACACTTCACAGGTAGATTTGCATCAAGAACATTCAAAATTACGCCATCCTTAACCGCTCCCAGGATGACCCCGGGGTAGGTAGCAAAGTCTTTGCTGAACCATGACTTGTTCATCTTGGATCATTTTTAAAAACAATGTAAGCAAAGGTTACTCCAAGCGGAGTCTCCCTTTTTTCCAAAAATTGGGCCACACACACACCCACCCCTTCAGTGGCAGCACTTGTGCCCCAGTTGTACACTTCACAGGTAGATTTGCATCAAGCACATTCAAAAATACGCCATACTTAACCGTTTCTAGGATGACCACGGGGTAGGTAGAAAAGTATTTGCTAAACCATGAATTGTTCATCATGGATCATTTTTAAAAACAATGTAAGCAAGGGTTACTCCAAGCGGAGTCTCCCTTTTTTCCAAAGATTGGGCCACACACACACCCAACCCTTCAGTGGCAGCACTTGTGCCCCAGTTGTACACTTCACAGGTAGATTTGCATCAAGAACATTCCAAATCCACAAGCATTTACTCTCCCCAGGATGACACAGGGGTAGTAAATTCCTTGTGGATCCATGACTTGTTCATTTTGATGAATGTTAGTCTGTCCACATTGTCACTGGACAGACGCATGCGCTTATGTGGCGTCCTGGGCAAGCCAGGACGTCACAGGTACTACACCAACACACCCCACACTCCCGGTCAGGCACACCAAAGTCAGACAAATACCCTTGTTGCCTTCCTCCAGGGGCTGATGTTCACACCAGGGGGTGGGCCAGGCGGTTGGTCCCGCCCACCGAGGAGTTTACAGTCCTGGAGGCGGGAAAAGGAAGAGAGTTCAGGTTGAGAGTCGAAAATAGAACGAAGGAATGTGGTAGTGGAGCAGACTGAAGTTGGTCCGGGTGTGTGGCCCGGACGAAATAGCAAGGTTGGCAGACGGTGGTGACCGTCTGCAGGAGAGGCCTATTGGAGCTAGCCGTAAGGACCGTGGACGGGTGGTGGCCCGGCGGTACCGGACCGGTACGCAAAGAGAAGCCAGCACCATCCGGCAGGGGCTTACAGACCCCGACAAGGCTAGGAGTCGCCGTGCAATTTGTCAAATCCGTTAGCGAAGGGAACCTCCTGGGTTTACCAGCAGCCAAGTCCCGATAGAAGGCAACAGTCCAACCGTTAGAGGGAAACACAGTCACCGCCAAGGCTAAAGTTCCCAGGGCCAGAGCCTGCGGGCAAAAGGGGCTCCTCCAGCCCATATCCAAGCTGGGGAGCGGGTTACCGGTGGAAACCCATTGGAACCATACACACTACACAGGTGCAGGGAAAGGCAGTCACCATCAACCTGCCGGGAGGAGAAGAACCGCAGCCGTCTGTGGGACCCATCCATCCAGCCGTTTGTTTACCGGAGACTTTGTGATCATCATTGGCTGAGTGAGTACCACCGTGCTGTGCGGCACAGCGCTGCCCCCGCGACCCTGCACCTCACCAGGCCCCGTAACCCGCCTGCCATCCATCCCTACCCCCTCATCGGGCCCCAGGACAACCAAACCCCCTACCCATGGAGGGGAGAACTAACATTCAGGCTGCTCCCTGTCATCGCTCCCGGGATCCCCGCTCAGAGCAGCGGTGGTGTCACCAATCTCACCACAACCGTGGGTGGCGTCACGGACAATACCAAATCCCCACAATCAACTCCCCCACTTTTCACTCACGGGCGAGGAGCGCCGCTCGAGTCCCCGGAATCCGGCCCACCGCTCGAGCCACCACCGAGCAGCAACAGCAGCAGCAGCCGGACCCGATCAGTGAGAGAGCGCAGCGTCCCCTCCTCCGCCCCCGACAACTTGGCGTCACGAACAGGATCTTACCGCTCTGCCGTTTGGTAGAGGTGCGCCTTGTGACCGCCGGAGGTGTCCGGCCGAAAAATTGGAGAAGCCGCCATCTTGGGCGTGAAAAATTCCCGCTCGAGCGTCTCCTCGAGCAGTGGAGGTGCGAAGGCCAAAACCCCGCCCCTGTAGAGGAGGAGCCGGAAAGAGACTAAGGGAGACGTGGATGGAGAAATGACAGCGTCCTCGAATTGGAGCGCGGAAGTACCCGCTACCGGAGCGTCTAAGCTCTGGGGGATCCGAGGAGGAGTAGCCTTTGAAGACTGCGGCCTGAGTGAGCTCCCCGCCGGGACCGCTGCATGGCTGGAGCGGGAGCTGGACCGGTTCTGCTTGAAGGTGAGGGCGCAGAGCCTGCAGCAGCTGCTGGACTGGAAGGCGGAGATGAGCAGGATGGTTGCCATAGTGGGGGCCCATGAGCAAGGGGCCGCTGCGTTGCGACCAGTCCACCCAAGCCCCAGAACCAGTCCTTATTGCATGGGAGTCGGGGGCCGGCACCACGGCCGGAGGTCCACAGAGAATGTCGCTGATGGAGGAGGGGGTTCTGACCACGCTGCCCCCGCCACCGTTCTTAACGGACGTCAGTGGTTCTGGACTGAACTGCCTGTGGAAGGAGAACCCGATGTACCGACCGGTCCCCGAGTGGGCCGACCCCCTGCGGTGGTAGCCGCTCCAAAGTCAGCGGAGTCCCATTGCAAGTTGTCCCCGTTGGGACCACCAGCATTGTGTGTGTTGAAAGTACCGTTTTGAAAGTTTTAGCAAATGATAAGAGAGATCAACCGAAGTTCACCTGATTGACAAACCCTGATTGGAACCGGTCGTTGCCGGCAACTGTTGTCCCCGTGGGGACTGTTTACAAATTATGCGTAGAAACTACTACGGACAAGCCCGAGAACTGGCAGGGCAACCACAAACTTAGTGGAGTGTAAATAAATATGTTTTATGGCTTTACCGTTACCGCCTCCGGAGAGGCTGATTTGGAGGATGGGCCTGGAGGAAAGTGAGGGCCCAGGCCCGCCACCACCGCAACCGGTGGCGATCCTCCGGGGGTTTCAGGGGTTCCCCATGGACATGGGTCCCCTGAAAAGGACAGAACCTGCTCGGGCAACTTGTGCTGGACTGGGGTCAAGGGGTACTGCCCATTTGCTTAGGGGCAGCATCGGGGCCAGGTTGCTTGGGTGGGAGAGAGCGGAAGCCGTTACCGTTAGCAATGTTTAAGAAAAAAATGCCTCCCGATGTGGGAAGAGTTAATATATTTGTATTGTGTGTTTTACCGTTTATCTCTTTTCAGTTGTGAAAATAAAACCGGTGATGGACGGGCAGCCCGCGGATGGTCTGCATTTTACTAAGGGGGAATGTGGCGCCCTGGGCAATCCAGGATGTCACAGGTACTACACCAACACACCCCACACTCCCGGTCAGGCACACCAAAGTCATACAAATACCCTTGTTGGCTTCCTCCAGGGGCTGATGTTCACACCAGGGGGTGGGCCAGGCGGTTGGTCCCGCCCACCGAGGAGTTCACAGTCCTGGAGGCGGGAAAAGGAAGAGAGTTCAGTTTGAGAGTCGAAAGTGGAAGGAAGGAAAGTGGTAGTGGAGCAGACTGAAGTTGGTCCGGGTGTGTGGCCCGGACGGAACAGCAAGGTTGGCAGACGGTGGTGACCGTCTGCAGGAGAGGCCTATTGGAGCTAGCCGTAAGGACCGTGGACGGGCGGTGGCCCGGCGGTACCGGAATGGTACGCAAAGAGAAGCCAGCACCATCCAGCAGGGGCTTACGGACCCCGACAAGGCTAGGAGTCGCCGTGCAATTTGTCAAATTTGTTAGCGAAGAGAACCTCCTGGGTTTCCCAGCAGCCAAGTCCTGATAGAAGGCAACAGTCCAACCGTTAGAGGGAAACACAGTCACCGCCAAGGCTAAAGTTCCCAGGGCCAGAGCCTGCGGGCAAAAGGGGCTCCTCCAGCCCATATCCAAGCTGGGGAGCGGGTTACCGGTGGGAACCCATTGGAACCATACACACTACACAGGTGCAGGGAAAGCCAGTCACCATCAACCTGCCGGGAGGAGAAGAACCGCAGCCGTCTGTGGGACCCGTCCATCCAGCCGTTTGTTTACCGGAGACTTTGTGATCATCATTGGCTGAGTGAGTACCACCGTGCTGTGCGGCACAGCGCTGCCCATGCGACCCTGCACCTCACCAGGTCCTGTAACCCGCCTGCCATCTATCCCTACCCCCTCATCGGGCCCCGGGACAACCAAACCCCCTACCCACGGAGGGGAGAACTAACATCCAGGCTGCTCCCTGTCATCGCTCCCGGGATCCCCGCTCAGAGCAGCGGTGGTGTCACCAATCTCACCACAACCGTGGGTGGCGTCACGGACAATACCAAATCCCCACAATCAACTCCCCCACTTTTCACTCACGGGCGAGGAGCGCCGCTCGAGTCGCCGGGATCCGGCCCACCGCTCGAGCCACCACCGAGCAGCAACAGCAGCAGCTGGACCCGGGCAGTGGGAGAGCGCAGCGTCCCCTCCTCCACCCGCGACACTTATCTGTCAGCACACACCCAGCAGCACTGAAGACACGTTCAGAGACAACGCTGGCAGCTGGACACAACAAAATCTCCAAGGCGTAAGTGGAGAGCTCTGGCCATTTTTCAAGATTTGAAGCTCAAAATGAGCAAGGCTCCATTTGCAAAGTCATGGCATCGATGTTCATTTGGAGATACTCCTGGGAGATTCACTCCTTGCACCACGGTTGTTTGGTGGAAAAGCCGAGCTAAGATCGAGTAACAGCTTTTGCTGATACTCCTGCATACGTGCGTCCCTTTCTATGGCTGGAATTATGTCACAAAATTTGGACTTGTACCGGGGATCTAATAGTGTGGCAAGCCAGTAGTCATCATCACTTCTAATTTTGACAATACAAGGGTCATGTTGGAGGTAGTGCAGCAAGAAGGCGCTCATGTGTCTGGTGCAGCCATGCGGACCACGTCCACGCTGTGTTTGTGGCATAGAGGTGCTAACCGTTCTTTCTTCCTCTGACATCTCCCCCCAATCTCTTTCAACAGAAATTTGACCAAGGTCTCCCTCATCCGCTGAGTCTTTCATGTCCATGGACAGTTCGTCCTTCATTTCTTCATGTTCTCCTGCACTTTATTCAACATTTCGCCTGCTACCATGCGCCCTTGTTGATCCCTGTCCCCCATGGTCCCATGCCTGCCGCGTTGGTGATGATGAACATCTGGACCTTGGTGATGTTGTTGTCTCTTGCGCATATGAATCCTCCATTAGTTCCTCCCCTTCCTGTTATCCCACCCCCTGACTCCGAATAGTGTTTAGCATGTGCTCCAGCATGTAAATGACTGGAATTGTCATGCTGATAATGGCATTGTCAGTGCTAAACATATTCGTCGCCATGTCGAAACTGTGCAGAAGGGTGCATAGGTCCTTGATATGAGACCACTCCATCAGGGTGATCTGCCCCACCTCTGCATCTCGTTGGCCCAGGCTATACGTCATGACGTATTGCACCAGGGCTCGACGGTTCTGCCACAGTCGCTGTAACATGTGGAGAGTCTAATTCCAGCGTGTCGGCACATCACATTTCAGGCGATGAACCGGCAGGCCGAAAGATTTCTGGAGCGATGCAAGTCGCTCAGCAGCGGTGGTTGAACAGCGGAAGTGAGCAGACAATTTTTGTTCCCTGTTCAGAAGGCCATCTAGGCTGGGATAGTGTGTTAAAAATTGCTGGACAACAAGGTTCAACACATGAGCCATACAAGGCACGTGTGTCACCTTGCCCAGGCGAAGGGCCGCACCCAGGTTTGCAGCATTGTTGCACACGGCCTTACCAGGCTGCAGGTTGAGTGGAGACAACCATTTACCAAACTCAGTCTCCAGAGCTGCCCACAACTCACCGCTGTGTGACTCTTATTTTCAAGACATTTCAAGCTAAAGACCGCCTGATGCCGTTGCGCTCTGCTGTCAGCATAGTAATGAGGGGTGCGTGATTCCTTCTGCGCAATTAGAATGATGGTGGCTTGACCAGGCAGGCTTGGGGTGGAGGTGGAGGACCCAGACGAGGTGGAGGAGGCAGAAGCAGTGGCGGAACTTGGACAGACAGAGGATTGACACACAAGTCGTGGGGACGGCAAGACTTGTGCAGCAGACCCTTCACCATCTATCACCATAGTTACCCAGTGCCCATTCATTGACATGTAACGTCCCTGCAGCACAAGATTTGAAGCTCAAAATGAGCAAGGCTCCATTTGCAAAGTCATGGCATCGATGTTCATTTGGAGATACTCCTGGGAGATTCACTCCTTGCACCACGGTTGTTTGGTGGAAAAGCCGAGCTAAGATCGAGTAACAGCTTTTGCTGATACTCCTGCATACGTGCGTCCCTTTCTATGGCTGGAATTATGTCACAAAATTTGGACTTGTACTGGGGATCTAATAGTGTGGCAAGCCAGTAGTCATCATCACTTCTAATTTTGACAATACGAGGGTCATGTTGGAGGTAGTGCAGCAAGAAGGCGCTCATGTGTCTTGCGCAGCCATGCGGACCAATTCCACGCTGTGTTTGTGGCATAGAGTTGCTAACCGTTCTTTCTTCCTCTGACATCTCCCCACAACCTCTTTCAACTGAAATTTGACCAAGGTCTCTCTCATCCGCTGAGTCTTCCATGTCCATGGACAGTTCCTCCTCCATTTCTTCATGTTCTCCTGCCCCTTCCTCAACATTTCGCCTGCTACCATGCGCCCTTGTTGATCCTTGTCCCCCATGGTCCCATGCCTGCCGCGTTGGTGATGATTAACTTCTGGACCTTGGTGATGGTGCTGTGTCTTGCGCATATGAATTCTCCTGTAGTCCCTCCCCTTCCTGTTGTCCCACCCCCTGACTCCGAATAGTGTTTAGCGTGTGCTCCAGCATGTAAATGACTGGAATTGTCATGCTGATAATGGCATTGTCAGCGCTAAACATATTCGTCGCCATGTCGAAACTGTGCAGAAGGGTGCATAGGTCATTGATCTGAGACCACTCCATCAGGGTGATCTGCCCCACCTCTGCATCTCGTTGGCCCAGGCTATACGTCCAGGGCTCGGCGGTGCTGCCACAGTCACTGTAACATGGGAAGAGTCGAATTCCAGCGTGTCGGCACATCGCATTTCAGGCGATGAACCGGCAGGCCGAAAGACTTCTGGAGCGATGCAAGTCGCTCAGCTGCGGCGCTTGAACGGCGGAAGTGAGCAGACAGTCTTCGTGCCCTGGTCAGAAGGCCATCTAGGCCAGGATAGTGTGTTAAAAATTGCTGGACAACAAGGTTCAACACATGAGCCATACAAGGCACGTGTGTCACCTTGCCCAGGCAAAGGGTCGCACCCAGGTTTGCAGAATTGTCGCACACGGCCTTACCAGGCTGCAGGTTGAGTGGCGACAACCATTTATTAAACTCAGTCTCCAGAGCTGCCCACAACTCAGCCGCTGTGTGACTCCTATTTCCAAGACATGTCAAGCTAAAGACCGCCTGATGCCGTTGCGCTCTGCTGTCAGCATAGTAATGAGGGGTGCGTGATTCCTTCTGCGCAGTTAGAATGATGGTGGCTTGACCAGGCAGGCTTGGGGTGGAGGTGGAGGACCCAGACGAGGTGGAGGAGGCAGAAGCAGTGGCGGAACTTGGACAGACAGAGGATTGACACACAAGTCGTGGGGACGGCAAGACTTGTGCAGCAGACCCTTCACCATCTATCACCATAGTTACCCAGTGCCCATTCATTGACATGTAACGTCCCTGTCCATGCCTACTGGTCCAAGTATCGGTGGTGAAATGCACTCGTTCACACACAGAGTTTCTCAAGGAAGCGGTGATGTTGTGTGCGACATGCTGGTGTAGCGCAGGCACACCTTTCTTAGAGAAGTAGTGGCGACTGGGCATCTGGTACTAAGGCACAGCGACAGACATAAGGTCTCTTAAATCCTGTGTGTCCACCAGGCGGAAAGGCAGCATTTCGGTAGCCAAGAGCTTACAGAGGGATAAAGTCAACCACTTAGCTTTGTCATGGGTCGCAGGAAGTGGCCTTTTATTTGTCCACATCTGAGGGACAGAAATCTGGCTGCTGCGTGTAGACGGTGTTGAGTAGGGTGTCCCTGGAAAAATGCAGGTTTGTGAGGAAAGTGCAGGCGTAGACATGATGTTACACAAAACAAAAAAAAAAAGATCCCAGTGATCAATTATACCAATATATAGAATAAAAAGGAAGATCGCTGGTAAGTAAAGGAGACCAAAATCAAAATATATGGTGAAATACAAAGAATTTTTAATAATAAAGTGTGCGTGACATAAGGACAGACAGTAGAGGTGAACAGAGCCTTAATAGAAATAAATACACAGACACCTTAGAGACTCCATGTTTATTACTCCCTGTCAGCCCTCCACGATCCATGGTCTTTTGTCTTTTTTTCCTTTAACCCATGCAGCTCTGCTACATCAGACAGCACAGCACTGCATGGGAGGAAGACGCTGCTACTCCCCGTGCAGTCTAATCACTCAGTGTGTGCCAGAGCCTGCCGGCTGTAAGCGGTGACGTTATCGCTGACAGGCGGGTTACCAAAGCAACGGTGCTCCCATCACGAGATTCCTGCTGCCCCTATTTACTGGCTGTGACAGCTAGTCTCTGCATAATGGGCTGACTCTGTAAAGAGCGCTGACATGCATGGACAGGGAAGCCGATCATCTGCCAGAGCATCTTGCCGGGGACCTGTAAGTGTATTGGCAATGTTTATTAACTGTATATGTAAATGTATAATGTGTTTTTATGTGTTTGTGTTTGCCTCCAATTGTTTTCAATGGGGCTCGAGAGGTTTGTCGAACAGTTCGTCGAGCCGAACTCGAAAGCAGCCTCTGTTCGATGAACTGAACCGAACTCGAGCCTTTAGAGGCTCGCTCATCTCTATTGTGGAATGGATTGTCTGCATTGCAATGATTTCCTATGGGAAATCTTGCTTTGCTGAACGAGTAACTTGGTGAACAAGCACACTCCCAAAACGGATTGTTCTCGTTATCAAGGTTCCACTATATTCACCTTGAATAATTAAACAAAAAAAATGGGAGGGACTATGTAGGTGACCGTATCCGCGTGCTTTCAGAGTCTACTGTTCCCTTTAACTATTGGGTTTCCAAGCTCAACACTTGGCCAGACCTTGTGTTATACGCTTTGGAAGTGCTAGCTTGCCCTGCTGCGACTGTGTTGTCTGAGCGTGTTTTAAGCTCAGCGTGGTCAATAATAACAAAAAAAATGGGAGGGACTATGTAGGTGACCGTATCCGCGTGCTTTCAGAGTCTACTGTTCCCTTTAACTATTGGGTTTCCAAGCTCAACACTTGGCCAGACCTTGTGTTATACGCTTTGGAAGTGCTAGCTTGCCCTGCTGCGACTGTGTTGTCTGAGCGTGTTTTAAGCTCAGCGTGGTCAATAATAACAGACAGTCACACACGACTATCCACGGAAAGTGCAGACAGTTTGACGATGATCAAAATGAACCATAGATGGATTGCCCCAGGGTATCACAGGCCGCCTGTTAACAAGACCCAATAATAATTGTAGCCCCAAAATTTGTATTTCTTAAGTTCAAATAAGTTCCATTGTTTCTCATTCAAGACTATTTTGTCTTCTATCATCTAATGACACCGCATGACTAATCTAACTTTTTATGCTGCTGCTATGTAACTGTTTGGCTCAATCTCCGAGGGCAATATTTTTCAAGCCTTTGTACATTATGCACTGGCACAACCACTCTTGAGACTACACCTTCTAGAACAATTGGTCAGGCAGTCTCTATTGGTGTTTTTTATTGATGCTGTGCTCCACGGTGTGTTACACATGGTCCCCTGCAAAATCAGAAATTTTTTTGAGCTCCTTGGCATGTTATGCCCTATTGATTATCCTACCGTTTTTTCTTAAAATAAGCTCTTGGGAGCTGTTGGGAGTACCTACTGATATAGTGCTCCATGGTGTCTTAACCATTATTCCTTGGGGAAACTGAATGTATTAAATTTCTTGGCATGTTATGCCCTGTTGCAAATCCTACCAATTTTTTTAAAAGAAGCTCTTGGGAGCTGGTGGGAGTATCTACTAATGCAGTGCTCCATGGTGTCTAAACCATTATCCCCTGGGGAAACTGAGATTTTGCAGTATTGACTTGTTGGAACAAAGGCTTTTTGCGACCTTTTGGCGGTGTGAGAAAATGAATGTATTAAACTCCTTGACATGTTACGCCCTGTTGCTTGTCCTACCATTTTTTTTTCAAATTAGGTGTTGGGAGGTGTTGGGAGCTGTTGGGAGTACCTTGTGATGCTTAGCAACATGGTGTCTGAACCATTATCCCCTGGGGAAACTGAATGTATTAAACGTCTTGGCATGTTATGCCCTGTTGCTTATTCTACCAATTTTTTAAAAAAAGTTGTTGGGAGCTGTTGGGAGTACCTACTGATGCAGTGCTTCATGATGTCTGAACCACTACACCCTAGGGGAACTGAATGTACTAAACTCCTTGGCATGTTATGCCCTGTTGCTTATCCTACCATTTTTAAAAAAAAAAAAAGCTTTTGAGCGCTATTGGGAGTATCTTCTGATGCAGTGCTCCATGGTGTTTGAACCATTCCCCCCTGGGGAAACTGAATTTTTTTTAAATCCTCGGTGTTAGCTAGAGGAATATAGCCTGAGTTCCAGAGTGAAACAACTGCCACTTCCTCTGGGCTGCCTGCTTCCCAAACTGTTCTGCAAGAAGGTGGCGCTGATGCCTTCTTCTCCCAACCTGATGCTGGCCAAACTCAATCATCAACGACATCAGCTTCAGTGTCCCAGCGTTCCGTTCAGGCGTCCACACCACAGACCTTAAAAAAAAAGTGAAAATACCCCGTTACGCACCCAAGGGCAGAAAGCATAACTACACACACTGCACGATTGATAGCCCTTGTGATTTTGCCGTATCTGCTTGTGGGAACAGAGGCTTTCTGCGACCTTTTGGCGATGTGAGAAAATGAATGTATTAAACTCCTTTGCATGTTATGCCCTGTTGCTTGTCCTACCATTTTTTTTAAAATAAGGTGTTGGGAGCTGTTGGCAGTACCTTGTGATGCTTAGCTACATGGTGTCTGAACCACTACACCCTAGGGATACAGAATGTATTAAACTCCTTGGCATGTTATGCCCTGTTGCTTATCCTACCATTTTTTTTAAATAAGCTGTTAGTAGCTGTTGGGAGTAACTTCTGATGCAGTGCTACATGGTCTTTGAACCATTCCCCCCTGGGGAAATGGAATTTTTTGAAATCCTCTGTGTTAGCTAGAGGAAAAAAGCCTGAGTTCCAGAGTGAAACAACTGCCACTTCCACAGTGCTGCATGCTTCACAAACTGCGGTCTAGGCAGCAGGCGATGATGCCTCCTGCTCCCAACCTGCTTTTGGTCAGATACAATCATCCTCAACAACATCAGCTTCGATGTCACAGCTTGGCATTCATTTGTCCATAAAACATACATTTCTGAATCATTTGAATAGAATTTGAATAGAGGGCGGGTGGTGTTGGAGCCGCTGGTGTTGGTGGAGGAGGAGGAGGAAGAGGGCAAGGCCAACATCCAAATGGCCACATTGGCAATATCACTGTAAAGTGTTATGGAGT